>NC_133104.1:21816287-21963797 GCF_022965805.1 Primulina eburnea | reverse complement strand
GTATTGGTAGATCTCTGCCGCCCAGTATACTTTTGGTTTAGTCTGATCAGACGATTCATTTCACGTTATGGGCCACTAGCGCGTAGAACATATTCTCAACAGAAAAGTAATTATATGCTATTTCATGACAGGGCTCTATCGAGCAACATTTCACTTATGATTTTCAGTTCAGTTATGCACGTATAATAATTACTCATGACATGATATTTTTATGTTACGACAGACTCATGATATTTTTACCTTGCATGCAATTTTATTATTATTACTTGTTACTTATGATATATGCATGCTGATTCTTTAGACTCACTAGACTTTATTGTTGTAGGTACTGATGAGGTCGGGACTTGATGTGAATCTCGACACGAATAAATAGCAAAAACGATTAAAACGCAATCGCACCCTATTTAATTACGATAATAAGACTCGTGTGTTTTCACGATCTTTTGAATCAAGTAATTGATGTGTTATTCACCTCTAAACTAAAAGTTTAGCAACAAATAAACACGAGGATAAAAATCGAAATTTGATACGAACCTTCGAAGAACGACGCCTACGACAATCCGCACAAGCACGATCGACAAACGCCCAAAGTTATAAACTTTGATAAGTTGATTTGATTTAACAAAGCTAAAGCCTTGAAAAGTTGAGAGAAAATTCCCACAAGTTTGATAAAACTCAAAATAATATGTGTATTGTGTGTAAAATTTCGTCCAATATGGTTTACATATCAAAAAGATTACTAGAATCTAGTTACCTAACAAAATAAAACTCTAAAGAAGGAAATAATTCGCGCAAAAAAATGCTAGGCACGGACCCCGTGCAGACCTCCGTGTCTGGGTCCGTGTACACTCGGTAAACAGACTTCAGTTGGAAACAATGGACACGGACCCCGTGCTCACCTCCGCGTACGGGTCCGTGTAGACTCTGTCTTCGCCAATGTAATAGGGCACGGACCCCGTGCCTGGGTCCGTCGTTGGGTCCGTTGTAGATACTGTCAATGGGCACCTCAGGTTGTATAGAGCAAGGACCCCGTGTGCAGGTCCGTGTACAGGTCCGTCCAGACTTGGCCAATGCTATCAGTACTTGAATACTATTCCTTTGGTCTTCTAACACACTCCCATGCGTCACGACTCCTTCATGCCTACTCATGACTCCTTGTGGTGCCTCCTTGAACTTCTTTAATCGACCCCTCGTGACTGGTCCCTCCGGCAACTGCAAAGGGTCCCATGCTTCTTCCTTGGGCTCGACGACCCGTGTTCGCATCATCCTCCCCTTCTTGAAAAGGATTTGTCCTCAAATCTTGCTCATCACCTACATCAAACAACGAGAAATCACTAACATTAATTGTAGAACTTACGTTGTACTCACCTGGCAGATCGAGTTTGTAGGCGTTGTCATTGATCCTCTCAAGAACTTGGAATGGTCCATCGCCCCTAGGTAATAGCTTTGAGCGTCGCTTCTCCGGATATTCAGACTTCTCGAATACCACCTTCTTTTTCCCCTTGTTAGCTTGCTTGGCATATTGCTCATTCCGCTTCTCAATATTGGCTTTGGCCTTTTCATGCAACCCCCTAACAAATTCAGCCTTCTTTTTGCCATCCATGTTTAACCTTTCACTCACAGGTAAAGACATCAAATCCAACGGAGTCAAAGGATTAAAACCGTATACAACTTCAAATGGCGAATAGCTAGTAGTAGAATGCACACAACGATTATAAGCAAACTCAACAAATGGCAAGCAATCCTCCCAATTCTTTAAGTTCTTCTTAAGAATAGCACGTAATAAAGTTCCTAACGTCCTATTGACTACCTCAGTTTGACCATCCGTTTGAGGATGACAGGTCGTAGAAAATAGTAATTTAGTGCCAAGTTTAGCCCATAGTGTTTTCCAAAAGTAACTTAAGAATTTAACATCACGGTCAGACACAATAGTCCTAGGCATGCCATGCAACCTAACGACTTCTCTATAGAACAAATCCGCAATGTTAGATGCATCATCAGTCTTGTGACAAGCAATAAAATGTGCCATTTTAAAAAACCTATCCACTACAACAAATATCGAATCCCTCCCCTTCTTTGTCCTAGGCAACTCCAAAACAAAGTCCATAGAGATATCAACCCAAGGTTCACTCGGGACGGGAAGTGGTGTATATAATCCATGTGGTAGTGTCCTGGACTTAGCTTGCCTACAAGTTATGCACTTCTCACAAACACGCTCAACATCACACTTCATATGTGGCCAATAAAAATGTTCATGCAATGCACTTAAAGTTTAGCCACCAAAGTGTCCCATCAAGCCACCCCATGTGTTTCCCTAACAAGTAATTCACGAATTGATGATTTAGGAATGCACAATGTAAGGCTCGAAGATTTAGTTATCATAATCAGAGGGATTTGTTGATAATTAAGATGTTTGTAGATGTATTTCATTGGACTAGAGAAGAAAGGGAAATGTATAATAAAGATGTGAAAGATAGTCAAAAGAATGAGTAAGGCCAAGCTATGGCGCATATGCGCGAAGAAATGCGTGCATATGCATGAGAATTCCAGGTAGCAGTGGCGCATATGCGCGGAAAGAGTGGCGCATATGCGCGACATGTACAGCAGCATTGGCGCATATGCGCGAGAGTAGTGGCGCATATGCGCGGAGCATCCAGAACCATTGGCGCATATGCGCGAGTTTACTGGCGCATATGCGCCAGTGCTAAATCTGCCGAGACAGTAGGTCTCGCGCACATGCGCGAGTAATGCGCGCATATGCGCGAGACGTGTAGTTCATAAGATTTGCCATGTGTATTGAGGCATGCAAAGTATATATATCTTGGCACGAATTTTCCTTCATTCCATCAGAAATAATCGAGAGTTGCAGAGGAAAAGCTCCAAACTTCCTTCCACTTTTAAATGGTGATTTCATAAGATTTAATCATCCAAATTCAAATCCGACTTCGGTTTGAGCTTCTCTCTTCATTATCTACAAAGTGATGTAAGTTTTATTCGATTTCAGTAAGTTTCGAAATTCACATATTGGGAAATGAGAATATGATAGTTATATTGTGTTCTTGACGTATTGAGCATGATATATTGTAAACGAATCAAAGAAATGATATCATATACATTTCCTATGAATTTCAGTATGGTTTATGAATTATTGGGGCAGAATTATTGTGTTTTGGATGGATATTGTATTAGATTATGACTGAAAATGAGATAGTGTTGATATTTGTTGAGATTTGGATTGACCGGTATCGAGAATTACGTCGTTATGCCGTCAAATTGTATTGAGATCACGTAGTGACTTGGTTATGTGTTGATTTAGATTAGAAATTGATAGAGTGCGTATCCACATTTCCATTTCAGATTCGTATTGACGACCGTGAAAGCGATTCTACGACGAAAGGTATAGTACATGTTTTGTTTGGGGAATCACGACTCAAATGAGATCACATTTGAGTTTCCCAACCAAAATCACATACTTGTTTTATTGTTCATACCTTGATATGATTATGATTATTATAGATTTGTTTATAGAACTTGTATTCAGATCTTGCTATGCTTTGTTTACAGATCGTGTAGCATTGCATTATGCTTGTTACAGATTTTGTATTCATGCATTAAGATAGGGCAGTCTGGAGATCAGGCAGACTACTAGATGTTCGGCGATATCTCAGCTTAGGGGAAGATCACCGCCCCTATTGTAGACGCGGATACAGATCAGGCCGAAGTCTAGGAATAAGACATACAGCACCTCGATTGGTAGGGTAGGTGACAGCCAGTGACGTCTTATTCACAACGGGATCCCTAGAGTTCTAGTCGAGTCGCATCTAGACATGATTAGACTTGCATTGCATGATTTTATATGAATGACAGTCATATTAGCATGTTTCATGTTTTAGATTGTTTAATGCAGTATACATATTTATACTGGGATTTGTTCTCACCGGTTTTCCGGCTGTTGTTATGTCTGTATGTGTGCATAACAACAGGTGGGGCAGGATCTGGGTCGAGACAGAGAGGATCGTGATAGCGTGGTGATCTCGGGCGCAGCAGAGGACTAGTGGTTCTTTTGTTAGACTTGTACTACCGTTGTTTATAGATGGTATTGAACACTAGTTGTAAGAACAAGACTTGTACTTCATGTTTATATTGTAAGTTAAACTAAGAATTATGTTTGTTTAGTTACATTTGATTTATTGTAAAAAGCAAAAATTTGACCCACGTTTTTAATAACAATCCATTTAATCCCAAGAAAAAGAATTAGAGCCCGGGTCCCCACAACAGGTGGTATCAGAGCAGAGAGTTCCTTTAGACTGAGATGGGATAGAATGAGCGGGGTAGATCGAGTCTTCTTCCTTGCTTATGATGTGCTAGCATGATTATTGCTTTCCTATTACATGTTGTTTGTGTTTGATTTTTTCAGCATGTGATAACTGAATCAGAACTGATTCTAGATCAGAGGTAACTGACTAGAGGATGGCTGAGACAGTTGTATATATTGTATACTAATCCTTTGGATTATTAGATATGCCACCTAGAAGAGCAGCCGTACCTCTACGACCAGCAGCGCCAGAACAGGGGAGCACATCCGGAGATCCTATGGATGTTACAGCGACCCCTATGGAGACGTTGCTGAAGCGATTCCAATCTTTTCGACCTCCCACATTAAAAGGTACCGAGAATGCCATCGAGTGCGAAAGTTGGCTTGAGGACATTGAAATGTTATTCGACTCTTTGGAGTACAGTGATGAGAAGAGAATAAAGCTAATTGGCCATCAATTGCAAGATATAGCCAAGAATTGGTGGTTGAACATTAGGAGAGCTTTAGAGCAGCGGGGTACCGAGATTACGTGGAAGGTATTCAAGACGGAATTCTATCAGCGTTTTCTTTCCCATCTCTTATCGCAAGGATAAAGGTGCAGAATTTGCCAATCTGAGGCAAGGGCAATTGAACATTGAGGAGTACGTTGCCAAATTCTCTTCTTTGCTTCGTTTTGCACCTCATGTTTCAGGAAATGATGAGGCCATGGCAGATCAGTTTATAAATGGCCTGAATCCAGATATCTTTATGTTGGTCAATACTGGGAGACCCGATAATTTCTCGGATGCATTGAATCGTGCCAAAGGAGCTGAAGCAAGATTACTTAGGCAACGGAGTTCTCCGTATGTTGCACCGAGTCTGAGACCGCCACCACCTCCATCCCAAGTTCCTCCTCCTAGATTCGAAAGCGGTGGTAGTAGTAGTGGACGCAAAGAACAGCTGAAGGCGAAGGGGAAACAGTTTAAGCGACCTGGGAGCAGTTCGTCCAGCTCCAGCGGATCAAGACAGAATGGGTTTGATCAAAGTTCAAGGACTTCAGGTGTCTACTGCAATTCTTGTGGGGGTAGGCATGCGACTGAACAATGCCAGGGAGTTACAGGCCGATGCAACATTTGTAGGCAACCGAGGCATTTTGCCAAAGTCTGTCCCCAGAGGAGTGTACAGCAAGGCCAGAGTGGAAGAGCATCCGGGCCAGTACCTCAGTTTGAGCGGCAGGCATCATCGGTTCACTCTTTTCAGCCTCCACCAGCACCGACTCAACCCAGAGGTCGTGGTAGTCAGACAGTGACTCAACCCCCGAGGCAACAGGCTCAAGTATTTGCATTGACAGAAGATCAAGCACAAGATGCACCAGATGATGTTATAGCAGGTAACTGCTCTCTTTATGGTTATCCTGCTTATATCTTGATAGATACAGGTGCATCGCATACATTCATTTCAGAGCGATTTTCATTGTTGCATTCTTTGCCTGTTGAGTCTTTGCTAGATGTTGTGTCTATTAATTCTCCGTTGGGAAGTGGATTGATTTCTGTAACTACGGTTAGACATTGCCTTCTACAGTTTGAGGGGCATGAGATTGACCTAGATTGTATAGTATTGGGTCTAGCTGATTTTGATTGTATAGTCGGTATTGACATGCTAACAAAGTACAGAGCTACCGTGGATTGTTTCCACAAGATTGTCAGATTCAGACCCGAGATGACAGACGAGTGGAAATTCTACGGGAAGGGTTCCAGATCTCGGATTCCCTTGATTTCGGCTCTTACTATGAACAGATTGTTACAGAAAGGAGCGGATGGTTTCTTTATTTATGCTGTAGACATGCAGAAGTCGAGCCCGACATTGGCAAAAATACCAGTAGTGCGGGAATTTCCAGATATTTTTCCAGATGAAATCCCAGGATTACCTCCGGTTCGTGAGGTAGACTTCAGTATTGATCTTACACCAGGTACCGTCCCTATTTCGAGAGCTCCGTAGAGGATGGCACCCATCGAACTAAAAGAATTGAAAGCACAATTAGAAGATCTTCTGGCCAAGGGATATATCAGACCTAGTGTATCTCCTTGGAGCGCTCCGGTGCTGTTTGTGCGGAAGAAAGATGGTTCGATGCGTTTGTGTATTGATTACAGGCAGCTGAACAAGGCAACGATCAAGAATAAATATCCTTTGCCTAGGATCGATGACCTATTTGATCAGTTGCAGGGATCCTCTGTGTATTCTAAGATTGATTTGCGATCCGGATATCATCAGCTCCGAGTTCGAGATGTAGATATACCGAAGACAGCATTTAGAACTAGGTATGGACATTACGAATTTATTGTCATGCCTTTCGGTTTAACAAATGCTCCTGCGGTATTTATGGGCTTGATGAACCAAGTTTTTCAGAGGTATTTAGATGATTTTGTGATCGTTTTCATAGATGATATTTTGGTGTATTCGAAGAACAAAAATGAGCATGCAGAGCATCTCAGAATTGTTTTGCAGACATTGAGAAATGAGCAACTGTATGCGAAATTGTCAAAGTGTGAGTTTTGGCTGAACCGAGTTGTATTCTTGGGGCATATCATTTCTGGAGATGGTATTTCTGTTGATCCAAGTAAAGTGGAAGCTGTGATCAGTTGGTCGAGACCGACTTCTGTGCCAGAAATACGCAGTTTCATGGGCTTAGCCGGATACTACAGAAGATTTATCAAAGATTTCTCCAGTATTGCAAAGCCAATAACTCAATTGACACAAAAGAATGCACCATTTGTTTGGTCAGAGGAGTGTGAGTCTAGTTTTGTTGAATTGAAGAAAAGACTGACTAGTGCTCCAATATTGACGATACCTTCAGGTACGGGTGATTTCGTTGTATATTGTGATGCCTCTCATAGAGGTTTGGGATGTGTTCTTATGCAGCGAGGCCATGTGATCGCATACGCCTCGAGACAATTGAAGCCACATGAAGTTCGATACCCCATTCACGATCTTGAATTGGCGGCTATCGTATTTGCATTAAAGATTTGGCGTCATTATCTCTACGGCGAGAAATTTGAGATCTTCTCCGATCACAAGAGCCTAAAGTACCTATTCTCTCAATCAGAACTGAACATGAGGCAGCGTAGATGGCTAGATCTTCTGAAAGATTTTGACTGTGAAATCAAATATTATCCAGGAAAGTCAAATGCAGCAGCAGATGCCTTGAGTCGTAAGGTATGTTCTTTGTCCTTATCGACGATAGGTGTTAACAAGTTAGTTGAAAATTGCTGTACATCTGGAGTAGAGTTTGATAGAGATAGTAAGCCACTACGACTTTTTACGATCCAAGTTGAGCCCAATTTGATTACGAGGATCAAGGAAGCACAAAGAACTGATCAGAATGTGCAAAGATCAATCCAAATGGTCAGATCAGGGCATGTATCAGAATATCAGGTACGAGATCATGTGTTGTACGTGAATAACCGTCTAGTTGTGCCAGATGTTGCAGATTTGAGACAGCAGATTCTGACAGAGGCACATTGTAGTCGGTTCAGCATTCATCCGGGTGGCAGGAAGATGTACAACGACTTGAAGACCCAATTCTGGTGGAAGCAAATGAAGTCGGACATTGCCGAATTTGTATCTAAGTGGTTGAACTGCCAACAGGTGAAAGCCGAGAGGAAGAAGCCTGGTGGATTACTTCAGAGTTTATCTATTCCTGAATGGAAATAGGATCACATTTCCATGGATTTTGTGACGAAGTTACCTAGATCATCCAAAGGCTGTGATGCGATTTGGGTCATTATTGACAGATTGACCAAATCTGCTTGTTTCATCCCATACAGAATGACGTATAGACAGGATCAGATGGCGGAGATTTATATTCGTGAGGTAGTCAGACTGCATGGAGTGCCGAAGTCTATCGTATCAGATTGTGATCCACGATTCACTTCAGACTTCTGGCACAGTTTACAGCAGGCCTTAGGTACGACATTACACCTGAGTACTGCTTACCATCCTCAGACAGACGGACAGTCAGAACGTACTATCCAGACATTAGAGGATATGTTGAGAGCCGTCGTGCTAGATTTTGGCATTGGTTGGCAAGACTCTCTACCTCTTTGCGAATTCTCTTACAATAATAGCTATCAGACGAGTATCGAGATGGCACCGTTTGAAGATTTGTATGGCAAGAAGTGCAGATCTCCGCTATACTGGGATGACGTTTCAGAGGTACCAGAACTTGGGCCAGATATGATTCGTGACATGACAGAGAAGGTGAAACTCATTCAGAAGAGGATGAAGACAGCACAAGATCGACAAGCAAAGTATGCCAATATCAGACGTAGACCGTTAGTATTTGAGACGGGAGATAGAGTATTCTTAAAGATTTCTCCATTCAGAGGCGTTGTTCGATTTGGCAAACGCGGGAAACTATCTCCTCGATACATTGGTCCTTACGAGATTCTTGAGAAGATTGGCGATCGAGCTTATCGACTTGCACTTCCTCCTTCTCTATCTGGGATACATGATGTCTTTCATGTATCGATGTTGCGTAAGTATATGCCAGATGTTTCTCATGTCATTCAACCTGACGAAGCTGAACTTGATCAGACATTGAGCTATGTTGAACAACCGATACAGATTCTTGATCGGAAAGAAAAGAAGCTCAGAACGAAGAATATTCCCCTAGTGAAAGTCCAATGGAGTCGTCACGGCACTGAAGAAGCGACATGGGAGACAGAAGCCAACATGCGACAGAAACACCCCGAATTATTTCAATAATGTAAGTATTGATCTAACTTTGATATTATTACTTTTGATGCTTTCATTGATAGAATGATGTGCGATTTCGAGGGCGAAATCATTTCTTAGAGGGGGAGAAATGTAAGGCTCGAAGATTTAGTTATCATAATCAGAGGGATTTGTTGATAATTAAGATGATTTTAGATGTATTTCATTGGACTAGAGAAGAAAGGGAAATGTATAATAAAGATGTGAAAGATAGTCAAAAGAATGAGTAAGGCCGAAGCTATGGCGCATATGCGCGAAGGAATGCGTGCATATGCATGAGAATTCCAGTAGCAGTGGCGCATATGCGCGGAAAGAGTGGCGCATAAGCGCGACATGTACAGCAGCCTTGGCGCATATGCGCGAGAGTAGTGGCGCATATGCGCGGAGCGTCCAGAACCATTGGCGCATATGCGCGAGTTTAGTGGCGCATATGCGCGAGTGCTAAATCTGCCGAGACAGTAGGTCTCGCGCACATGCGCGAGTAATGCCGCGCATATGCGCGAGACGTGTAGTTCATAAGATTTGCCATGTGTATTGGGGCATGCAAAGTATATATATCTTGGCACGAATTTTCCTTCATTCCATCAGAAATAATCGAGAGTTGCAGAGGAAAAGCTCCAAACTTCCTTCCACTTTTAAATGGTGATTTCATAAGATTTAATCATCCAAATTCAAATCCGACTTCGGTTTTGAGCTTCTCTCTTCATTATCTACAAAGTGATGTAAGTTTTATTCGATTTCAGTAAGTTTCGAAATTCACATATTGGGGAAATGAGAATATGATAGTTATATTGTGTTCTTGACGTATTGAGCATGATATATTTGTAAACGGATCAAAGAAATGATATCATATACATTTCCTATGAATTTCAGTATGGTTTATGAATTATTGGGGCAGAATTATTGTGTTTTGGATGGATATTGTATTAGATTATGACTGAAAATGAGATAGTGTTGATATTTGTTGAGATTTGGATTGACCGGTATCGAGAATTACGTCGTTATGCCGTCAAATTGTATTGAGATCACGTAGTGACTTGGTTATGTGTTGATTTAGATTAGAAATTGATAGAGTGCGTATCCACATTTCCATTTCAGATTCGTATTGACGACCGTGAAAGCGATTCTACGACGAAAGGTATAGTACATGTTTTGTTTGGGGAATCACGACTCAAATGAGATCACATTTGAGTTTCCCAACCAAAATCACATACTATTTTTGTTGTTCATACCTTGATATGATTATGATTATTATAGATTTGTTTATAGAACTTGTATTCAGATCTTGCTATGCTTTGTTTACAGATCGTGTAGCATTGCATTATGCTTGTTTACAGATTTTGTATTCATGCATTAAGATAGGGCAGTCTGGAGATCAGGCAGACTACTAGATGTTCGGCGATATCTCAGCTTAGGGGAAGATCACCGCCCCTATTGTAGACGCGGATACAGATCAGGCCGAAGTCTAGGAATAAGACATACAGCACCTCGATTGGTAGGGTAGGTGACAGCCAGTGACGTCTTATTCACAACGGGATCCCTAGAGTTCTAGTCGAGTCGCATCTAGACATCATTAGACTTGCATTGCATGATTTTATATGAATGACAGTCATATTAGCATGTTTCATGTTTTAGATTGTTTAATGCATGTATACATGTTTATACTGGGATTTGTTCTCACCGGTTTTACGGCTGTTGTTATGTCTGTATGTGTGCATAACAACAGGTGGGGCAGGATCTGGGTCGAGACAGAGAGGATCGTGATAGCGTGGTGATCTCGGGCGCAGCAGAGGACTAGTGGTTCTTTTGTTAGACTTGTACTACCGTTTGTTTATAGATGGTATTGAACACTAGTTGTAAGAACAAGACTTGTACTTCATGTTTATATTGTAAGTTAAACTAAGAATTATGTTTGTTTAGTTACATTTGATTTATTGTAAAAAGCAAAAATTTGACCCACGTTTTTAATAACAATCCATTTAATCCCAAGAAAAAGAATTAGAGCCCGGGTCCCCACACACAATCTATCCTCTCTAAACAAGAAACCCTTATGCAAGTAGAATTTATCATGTGGACCATGCATACAAGTTTCAAACACTTCTTTAAAGTCATCATCTAGCACATACAATTCTTTAACAAGCTCAAACCCCAAGATTTTAGATTCCAAAGTAGAGAAAAGCACATACCTCCGTGATATTGCGTCGGCCACTACGTTTTCATTACCTTGCTTGTATTTGATCATGTCGGGGAATGTCTCTATGAACGCCACCCACTTAGCATGCCGTTTGTTCAGCTTTTGTTGCCCCTTGAGGTGCTTTAGAGACTCATGATCCGTATGAATCACAAACTCTTTAGGCCTCAAGTAGTGCTGTCACGTCTCAAGAGTCCTCACAAGTGCATAGAACTCCTTGTCATACGTGGGATAGTTCAGCGCTACCCCATTGAGCTTCTCACTAAAGTACGCTACCGGCCTTCCTCCTTGCATCAACACGCCACCAATACCTACACCTGAAGCATCACATTCAATTTCAAACGTATTAGCAAAATCAGGTAAAACAAGTAAAGGAGCATTAATCAATTTTTGCTTAATGAGATTAAAGGACTTCTCTTGCTCCTCGCTCCAATGGAATGGAACGTTCTTCTTGATCTCCGCCGTCATCGGTGCCGCCAATGTGCTAAAATCTTTGACAAACCTCCTATAGAAGCTTGCAAGACCATGAAAACTTCGAACTTGACCAACAGTAGTAGGCGTTGGCCAATCTCGAATAGCACTTACCTTGTCTTCATCAACTTGTATACCCTGTGAACTTACCACAAAACCAAGGAAGACAAGTTTGCTAGTACAAAAATCACATTTCTTCAAGTTAGCATACAAATTTTTTCAGCCCTTAATGTGATTAGCACAAGTTTCAAGTGGTTAACATGCTCATCTAAGTTTTTGCTATACACTAGGATATCATCAAAATAGACCACAACAAATTTTCCTATGTGTGCACGCAAAACATGATTCATTAACCTAATAAAGGTGCTAGGTGCATTAGTTAAGCCAAAAGGCATAACCATCCACTCATATAACCCATATTTAGTTTTAAAAGCAGTTTTCCACTCATCACCTTCTCTCATCCTAATTTGGTGATACCCACTTTTGAAGTCAATTTTGCTAAAAATGCAAGACCCATGCAATTCATCTAACATATCATCTAGTCTAGGTATGGGATGCCTATACTTAATGGTTATGTTATTGATTGCCCTACAATCTACACACATACGCCATGATCCATCTTTCTTAGGGACTAGTAAAACGGGCACCGCACAAGGTGACATGGACTCATGCACAAACCCTTTATCTAATAGCTCACTTACCTGTCGTTGCAGCTCCTTAGTCTCCTCCGCATTGCTCCTATAAACTGGACGGTTCGGCAAGGCACTCCCGGGCACCAAATCAATTTGGTGTTCAATCCTCCTCAATGGTGGTAAGCCTTGAGGTAGCTCCTCCGGAAATAAATTGTCAAATTCCTGAAAAAGTGAAACAATAACGCTCGGAAGGGATCCGGCTATATCACTTGTGTTAAGGAGGATCTCCTTGTAAAGAAATAACACAAGTGGTTCATGTGTGTGCAACAATTGTTTCAACTCACCTTTTTGGGCCATGTATGATTTCTTTTTGGCCTCTTTCCTCTCTTTTTCTTTTCCCTCATTTTCTTTCCTCTCTTTTTTTGTTTTTATGGCTATCTCACTCTTTTGATCACTCTTTTTTTCAGCCACTTCATTTTTGTTTTCAAAGGCCATCTCACTTTTTAATTCACTCTTTTTTTCGGCCTCATCTCTCTTTTTCTTTTTCAATTGGTCCTCCAATACTTGCTTTGGGGACAAAGGAAGCAATACAATGGATTCTTTCTTTCAAACAAATGAGTATCGATTTTTGAACCCATCATGAGTAACGTGCCTATCAAATTGCCATGGTCTACCCAACAAAATATGACATGCATGCATGGGCACCACGTCGCACAAAACCTCATCCACATACTTCCCAATAGAAAAGGACACTAGAACTTGCCTATTTACTTTCACTTCCGCACAATCATTCAACATTGAAGCCTATATGGTTGAGAGTGTTTTATTGTAAGCAATCACAATTTTTCCACCATCTCAACACTAGCCACATGAGTGCAACTTCCCCCATCTATGATTACATTGCAAATCCTACCATTCACAAAACACCTAGTGTGGAACAAATTCTCCCTTTGGCTAGCCTCCTCATCCTTGACTTGGGCACTCATGATTCGCCTTGTCACTAGTGCTTCTCCTATAACCGCTACATATCCCTCATCGGGATCCTCCAGCGCAGGCATATCATCATCAATACCCTCGCCATCTCCCTCACTTTGAGACTCATACTCACCATAATCATTCAGAATCATCACCCTTTTATTAGGACATTCACTATAAATATGTCCTAATCCTTGACACCTAAAACATCTAACATCTCTAGATCGAGTGAGAGGAGTTTCAGATTTACCTTGGACTCTTTGCTTAGGCGTCTCTTGTTTGGTCTCAAATTTGGGCTTGGCCACCACCTTGTTTTCCTCACGCTTCCCCACATTTGATCTCCAAGAAGATAATGCACCCCCAGTTTGACTGGTACGGCCAACCCCACGCCTTTTGAGTTGTTGCTCGACCTTTATGGCCATTTGCACCATCTCGTCTAGATCCAAGTAGTGCCGAAGCTCCACTTGATCTTGAATTTCCCTGTTCAAACCACAAAGAAAACGTGCCATAGTCGCCTCACTATCCTCCTCAATATTTACCCTAATCATGACTACTTCCAACTCCTTATAGTAGTCCTCAACACTCTTAGCTCCTTGCCTCAAAGTTTGTAGCCTCTTAAACATCTCTCTATAATAGTGATTGGGTACAAGCCTTTTTCTCATGACCCTCTCCATCTCATCCCAAGACTCAATGGGTCTCTCATTATACCTCCTTCTAGTGGTCACTAATTGATCCCACCAAATGAGAGCATAGTCTAAGAATTCAACCACTGCCAACCTCACCTTCTTTGTTCGGAGTAGTTGTGACATTCAAATATGAACTCTACCCTCTTTTCCCACTCTAGGTATGCCTCCGGGTCAGATTTCCCATGGAACGATGGAATTTTCATCTTAATGCTACCCATGTGACCATCTTCCCTAGTCTCCTCATATCTTGAAAGGGATCGATATACGGTGTTCAAAATCGCAACGGAAGCACAAAATTGTTTTCAAAACATGAAAACCGAAATTTTTGGTATAATATTTTTCAAAATTGAACACCATGTACTAGTTGTACAAACATATACAAAAATCTCAACTTTCAAGCATAGGGTGTTGAGAAAATTACCTATCAATCACAAGGATTGATTTTATGGCTCCAACTAAGGTGTAAACACCTTAGCTCTTGAATGGCATGAAGAAATCTACAAGCTCCTCCTTTTCTTTGAGTTCTTTCCTTCAAAATCAAGCCCACCACTAACTAGGTAAATCCCTTCTTGTTTTGCACTAGAAAAACAAGAAGATTTATCAAAGAGAAGTATTTTATTCTTCAACAATTTGAAGAACAAAATGGAGAAAAATCTTGGGAGAGAATGGGGAGGAGAGTTTCGGCCATGTGGAGTGTAGAATGAGGGAGGAGAATCTCGGCCATGTGGAGTGTAGAATGAGGGAGGAGAATCAAGTCTTGGGGTTGCAAAAAGTTGATACAAAAAGTTGCATGCCAACCAATATTTTATTCAAAAGTATTCCCCAACTCTTCACCTCCCATGCATTCATATAATATAGTTTTCTATCAAATAAAAAACCATAGACTAAATTTAATTATCTCAAACATATTTGAGACAAATTAAATATTACTTGAATTTACTCAAGTCCCACTAGTTAAATAATTATTTTAATTGAGCTCTACTAGACTCAATATTATTTAATTAATCCAACACTTGAATTAATTTAATTATTTGGGCTCTACTAGGCCCACTAGTGTTTAATTAATTCAACACTTGAATTAATTTAATTTAGTCCATAATAATGTTTATGAAAATCACAATTTTCAAAAATATTAGTCACTTGGCCAAATTTTAATTTAGGAACACTTCCATAAATTAAAATTTATATTTCTCTCATAGAAGTCATACTTCTATTTTTCTTTACACTTATAAACACATTTATAAGCCGTTCAACACATTGAACCATTTTCTCCTTTATAGAAGTCAAACTTCTAATTTTACTTACGCTTATAAACTCCTTTATAAGCCGTTCAACACATTGAACTATTTTACTTCTCATCGGGATTTACAAAGCTAGTACTTGTGTGGCCCTCAATGGTTCATTGATACAACTAGCCGTGGGTTCACATCTCCATGTGATTCGGACTAAACATGTCCTTATTCGAGCATACCCTAATTGCTCCATTCTTACTTATCAACACCTTGATAATAAGAACGTCAGAACTCAAGTCTGATAGTACCCAACCAATCACGTTAAACGCCTAGCAGCATCGCTTACGTGATTCCCTAGGTATCACATGATAGTGCCTGCAAGAACCATTCAATTATGGTTAGCGCACAGTACGGTCCCTTCAACTCATATATCCCGATCGATTCGACAACCATTGGTTTATCGAGAGTTGTCAATGAATCGATACTATGTGTCATGTCGTAGTTGCATCGATGGTGTAATCTATGAAACACCTTTCATAATTACAACCATACTCTGGCCAGAGATTTCGATCTACATACACATGATAACACATAGGATATCCATACCCGAAGGTAAGCGGTGAATCCCCGACTACAATGCATCGACTCCTATGTGTTTCGACAGAACACCCAACCTTGCCACCTGATGACCCCATAAGAGTCGGTAAACAAGTCAAAGTGTAATTCTAGCACATAGAGTCTCAATGTTGTCCCGGGTCATAAGGACTAATTCTGTACAACCATAAACTAGGACATTTCCACTCGATAAGTGAGAACCACTTGGAAAGTCCTTTTATGGAGGGTTGTTCAGTGCACTCTACAAGGTGCACCTATCTGCATGTTCGGACATCACAATGTCCCCTACCAATGAAACATGGTACTCACATCGCAGATACTAGTCTCGAACTCTAGCGGCCTATATCCTTCTTAGTGGCGGCTGAATCGACTAGGAACCGTTTAGAATATACAGTATTACAAATATGAGTTTCATGATACTCATCATATGAGCATCTCATATTCTTTCTACTATTTGTATACTCAAGGGCTTTATCTATGCAGCTAGCATGGGTATACAGATAAAGATTTGCCAAAATAATAATTTCAAATATTATTAAAATAAAGATTGCTTATACATAGAGTTTCATTGTGAACACTCGGCCAACACTTGGCTCGACGGGCACCTACTCTAACAATCTCCCACTTGCACTAGAGCCAACTACCCATATGCATAAAACCCATTGATTCGCGATGCTTGTCGAATAATGGTCCAGGTAAAGGCTTAGCTAGTGGATCAACAACATAATCTGCGGAGCCGACTTTGTCAATAGACACTACTCTTCTTTCCACAATCTCTCCGAGGATGTGGTACTTTCTCAATACGAGTTTGGATTCTGATGAGACCTTGGCTCCTTTGCTTGAGCTATAGCTCCCGTGTTGTCACACAACACCGGGATAGGAGCAACTCCATTAGGAATGACGTCCAACTCTTAGACGAAATTCCTTATCCAAACAGCCTCCCTTGCTGCATCTGATGCAGCAATGTATTCGGCCTCTGTGCTGGAATCCGTAATATTGTCTTGCTTGGAACTCTTCCAAGAGACAGCAGCACCTTTGAGCATGAATACAAACCTAGAGGTTGACTTCGAGTTATCGATATCGCTTTGGAAGCTAGAGTCGGTATAGCCTTCCAATTTCAGTTCTCTACCCCCATAGACCAAGAACAACTTATTGGTCCTTCTCAACAACTTGAGGATGTCTTTCACAGCTTTCTAGTTGTGGAAGACCGGGGTTCGATTGATATCTTTTCACTACACATAGTGAAAACGCCACGTCAGGACGTGTAGATATCATCCCATACATGATATTACCAATTGCCGAAGCATACGGAATGCGTGTCATCGTCACTATCTCTGCATCAGTCTCAGGAGACAGACTTGGATAGGGACACGCCATGACACATTGGTAGATGTCCTCTCAAGGACGCATCCATCGAGAACCGCTTCACGATGGTATCATGTATGTGGACTGGGTGAGACCAAGTCATCTTTTCGATCTATCTCAATAGATCTGTATCCCAATACAAAAGATGCTTCACCCAAGTCCTTCATCGAGAACTTACTCGCTAACCATATCTTTGTTGATTGCAACATTCCTACATCATTCCCAAAGATTAGAATGTCATCAACATAAAGCACCAGGAATGTCACAACACTCCCACTGACCTTCTTATACACATAGGGTCCCTCATGATTCACAGTAAATCAAACTATTTGATTGTACTGTCGAATCTGAGGTTCCAACTCCTAGATGCCTGCTTTAGATCATAAATAGATCTCTGAAGTTTGCATACCATATGCTCACTTCCGATAGATGTAAACCCTTCAGGTTTAGACATGTAAATAACTTTCTTAAAATCCCCATTTAAGAAAGTTTGTCTTGACATCCATCTGCCATATCTCATAGTCATACTATGCAGCTATGGCTAATAAAATCCTTATGGACTTGAACATTGCGATTGGGAAAAGGTTTCCTCAAAGTCAACTCCTTGTCTTTGAGTACATCCTTTTGCCACCAATCGCGCCTTGAAGGTCAACACCTTCCCATCCTCCCCAAGTCCCTGTGGGAACAGTTCCCACAGGTGGATCCACAAGATCCTACACTTGGTTCGAATGCATGGAATTCATCTCAGATTCCATTGCTTCAAGCCACTTGGATGAATCGGCATCAGATAACGCTTCCTTGAAGGTCCATGGATCACATCCATGGTTAGGCTCATCATGGCCTTCTTCAAGAAGCTGACCATACCTCATAGGTGGTCTCGAGACTTTCTCGTATCTTCTAGGAGCTTGTATCTCCTCTCTTGGCTCTTTGGGTGTGGGTTCTATAACTGTGGGTGTCTCTCGAACATCTTCGAGTTCTATCATCTCCCTTTTTCTATCCAATATAAAATCCTTTTCCCAAAAAGGTTGCATTCCTAGAAACAAACACTTTTGTTTCTTGGGGATGATAGAAATGATATCCAACTTAATTCCTTGGATATCCCACAAAGTAACATAAAATGGATCAACAATCCAATTTATCTCCCACTACCTGCTTCACATAAGCAGGGCTCCCCATATTCTAAGATAAGAATATTTGGGAGGCTTACCCATCCATATCTCATATGGTGTCTGCCTTTGAATGGACATTTAATGGAATATCTTTTAATTTTAAGTTATAGAGACCGTTTTCAAGTTCTCAAGTACCAATTAAACATTCATTCTTGTAAATGTTGCAAACACCTTTGCTAAATAAACAAGAATATCCATCTTTATCACAATAGAAATGGAAATAATGTTTTTTCATCAAAAAGGTACAAACAAACATCTCTTAATTAACTTAAAACTATTGTTCAACAATAAGTAAACATCTCTTAAGGTCTTGGCAGCAACTCTTGCTCCATTGCCCATCCTCAAGAAGGTCACACCTTCCTTAAGCTTCCTACTTCTTCCCATCACCTGTAACCCATTACAGAGATGTGAGTCACAACCGGTATCTAATACCCAAGAAGTAGAGTTAATTAAAATGTTTACTTAAATTTAGAACATACCGTTTCCAGAACACTTCTGGGCAAGATATTCTTTGCAATTTCGCCTCCAATGTCCAGGCTTCTTGCAGTGATGACAAACATCACCAGTCTTGTCAGCCTTAACTGGTCTGGCTGCCACAACGGGATTCGGAGATTGCCTCAACAAGGGCTCGTTCTTCTCGGGACGTTGGAAAGAACGCTTCTTTCCATTCCCATGTGGATCAATCTTCGTACCAGATGAAGAACCCACATAAAGAACCGACTTCTCTTTCTTGATAGTGGACTCAAAGGTAACAAGCATGTTTACCAACTCCTCAAGGGTCGGTTCCATCTTGTTCATGTTGAAGTTCACCACAAAAGGATCAAATGAGCTAGGCAGCGATAACAGCAACACGTCCGTGGTCAACTCCGAAGGCAAGATCAAATCCATGCCAACGAGCTTGTCCACGAGCCCGATCACCTTTAAGCCATGCTCATGGACCGAGGCCCCATCTCGCATGCGCAAAGTGATCAGCTCCTTGACGGTAGCATGCCTTAGAGGTCGTGTTTGCTCACCAAAGAGCTCTTTGAGATGCAAATGAATGTCAGCAGCACTCTTTGCACCCTCAAAACGCCTCTGAAGCTCATCGTTCATAGAAGTCAGCATATAACACCTGGCTATCAAGTCATGGTCACACCATTCCTTGTAAGCCTGCAATTCCTCAGGATTGCAGTCAGTCGGAGCCTCAACAGGGGGCGACTGAGTTAGTGTATATGTTACCCTTTCCGAATTCAAGACGATTTTTAGGTTTCTTAGCCAAGTGAGGTAATTAGGTCCGGTTAACATGTGTTTGTCGAGTATTGCAGATATCGGATTGCGAATCGAAGACATTGTCAAAATTTGTACTGAAAAGTAAAACAGATAAATGTTGATGACTATTTTAAATATTTAGTAAGATATGAAGTTTGGACTTTTACTTCATAAATATTTGCTCCCACTGTTTTGACATCTTTCACTACCCTCTAGTGAAAACGGGAAACTCCTTTCCTCAGTAGGTACGTAAGGTCCAATTAACGAATTATGATCCCGAATAATATCAGCCAATCACAATTCCTAAAAGGTAGTTTCCAATTGCATCACAATGCAACCCTTAACGTAAACTTTTGTCTCACGTTTGATTAGGACCCAATAATATGACGTCGTTCATCTTCACGTGTCAAGCCTTACCCATCGATGTTGAACCTTAATGGACGGTCGCCATGAGTTCCCTCAATAATATGAGCCAAAATCATGGGAGTTCCACGTAGTTCACATCACCATGTCAATGGATGTCACAGCTTTCCGGCACCCAGGGCCCCCCCAATAATATGAGCCGAGCCCCGAGTACGGGTAGCGTTCATCATGCACCCATTGTCGATGGAAGACAAGGAAATTATAAACAAATTTATAATTCCCCTTTTCGGGCTTGATATTAATTTTGAATCTTATTCAAAATGAGGGTTTTTTAATTTTGAAAGGTCTCATCATTAATTTTATTTTAAAAGCTCGCCATGTTTGATCGTATGTTTGCCGGATTCATGCAACTTTGTTATTATAATAATAATAACACACATACTCATTATTTATAACATATCATGCATATATCATAAATAGAAAACAATACAAGGATGATCAATCGCCCCAAAACTAATGGCCCGTGTGAGCCAAACACGGGCCTAGGTCCAATCCTAGGGTAAATGCACGGGATGCAATGCAACTAAATTATTACATTAGCATCCAATATTACATGTCTTCGATCTTCATAATCACCAAGGCCACCATCTTCCAATCTTGATCTTCCCCTATTCTAATATTTACAAATAAATATCCATGGCACATAGGGATACATCTCATGGGGTGGGAACGGGCCATAAACCAAGCCCACTTTAAAAAATTGATAATTATTACAATCATACAACACAAATATCCTAGCATACACCTAGCAAATTGGGCTTGGGCTTTTGATCATCCTTCATGCATAATATCACATATCATACACCATCAATTAATTATCACTATAATTAATTGATCCAATATTATATATCTTGATCCAATCACTAACCGCCACGATTATAAACTAAATTAACAAAGTATACAAACACCTTTGTCTACTTTCCAATTAATTTATTTATAACCGAATTTCTTATAAATCACAATTTACTATAAATAATTAAAGTCCAACTTCAATTATTTATTTTATGAGAAAGATTTGCAACTTTTGTAATTTTAAACTTAAGGGCCCAAAAACTTATTTTTCACCAAAAACATTTTGGCCCATTTAAAATTCACAAATATGTTGACCATCTAATGGCCCAACAACTCAAGGCCCATGACACTTTGATATTCCAAAACACTTTTGGAAACCCTAGTCGTCATCGCCGTCGCCGGAGTTCCGTCGCCGGATTCCGGCCAACATTCCGGCCAACATGCAAAAAAATTTTTTTTTTTTTGTTAAACTTTAGGGGCTGTTCGGGCAGCCCCTCGGGCTGCCCTTGCTGCCCGAAATGGGCAGCCCTCGGGCAGCCCGAGCTGCCCGAAACGGGCAGCAACATGCTGCCCGAAATTCCCCACAAGAAGGCCTCGGTTTTGTTGCAAATTTTCATCTCAAACGGTTAGAAATCGCCCTCAATATAATATCTTGTATATGTTGCACAAAAACTAGTAACCTTAGCTCTTGATACCACTTGAAAGGGATCGATATACGGTGTTCAAAATCGCAACGGAAGCACAAAATTGTTTTCAAAACATGAAAACCGAAATTTTTGGTATAATATTTTTCAAAATTGAACACCATGTACTAGTTGTACAAACATATACAAAAATCTCAACTTTCAAGCATAGGGTGTTGAGAAAATTACCTATCAATCACAAGGATTGATTTTATGGCTCCAACTAAGGTGTAAACACCTTAGCTCTTGAATGGCATGAAGAAATCTACAAGCTCCTCCTTTTCTTTGAGTTCTTTCCTTCAAAATCAAGCCCACCACTAACTAGGTAAATCCCTTCTTGTTTTGCACTAGAAAAACAAGATGATTTATCAAAGAGAAGTATTTTATTCTTCAACAATTTGAAGAACAAAATGGAGAAAAATCTTGGGAGAGAATGGGGAGGAGAGTTTCGGCCATGTGGAGTGTAGAATGAGGGAGGAGAATCTCGGCCATGTGGAGTGTAGAATGAGGGAGGAGAATCAAGTCTTGGGGTTGCAAAAAGTTGATACAAAAAGTTGCATGCCAACCAATATTTTATTCAAAAGTATTCCCCAACTCTTCACCTCCCATGCATTCATATAATATAGTTTTCTATCAAATAAAAAACCATAGACTAAATTTAATTATCTCAAACATATTTGAGACAAATTAAATATTACTTGAATTTACTCAAGTCCCACTAGTTAAATAATTATTTTAATTGAGCTCTACTAGACTCAATATTATTTAATTAATCCAACACTTGAATTAATTTAATTATTTGGGCTCTACTAGGCCCACTAGTGTTTAATTAATTCAACACTTGAATTAATTTAATTTAGTCCATAATAATGTTTATGAAAATCACAATTTTCAAAAACATTAGTCACTTGGCCAAATTTTAATTTAGGAACACTTCCATAAATTAAAATTTATATTTCTCTCATAGAAGTCATACTTCTATTTTTCTTTACACTTATAAACACATTTATAAGCCGTTCAACACATTGAACCATTTTCTCCTTTATAGAAGTCAAACTTCTAATTTTACTTACGCTTATAAACTCCTTTATAAGCCGTTCAACACATTGAACTATTTTACTTCTCATCGGGATTTACAAAGCTAGTACTTGTGTGGCCCTCAATGGTTCATTGATACAACTAGCCGTGGGTTCACATCTCCATGTGATTCGGACTAAACATGTCCTTATTCGAGCATACCCTAATTGCTCCATTCTTACTTATCAACACCTTGATAATAAGAACGTCAGAACTCAAGTCTGATAGTACCCAACCAATCACGTTAAACGCCTAGCAGCATCGCTTACGTGATTCCCTAGGTATCACATGATAGTGCCTGCAAGAACCATTCAATTATGGTTAGCGCACAGTACGGTCCCTTCAACTCATATATCCCGATCGATTCGACAACCATTGGTTTATCGAGAGTTGTCAATGAATCGATACTATGTGTCATGTCGTAGTTGCATCGATGGTGTAATCTATGAAACACCTTTCATAATTACAACCATACTCTGGCCAGAGATTTCGATCTACATACACATGATAACACATAGGATATCCATACCCGAAGGTAAGCGGTGAATCCCCGACTACAATGCATCGACTCCTATGTGTTTCGACAGAACACCCAACCTTGCCACCTGATGACCCCATAAGAGTCGGTAAACAAGTCAAAGTGTAATTCTAGCACATAGAGTCTCAATGTTGTCCCGGGTCATAAGGACTAATTCTGTACAACCATAAACTAGGACATTTCTACTCGATAAGTGAGAACCACTTGGAAAGTCCTTTTATGGAGGGTTGTTCAGTGCACTCTACAAGGTGCACCTATCTGCATGTTCGGACATCACAATGTCCCCTACTAATGAAACATGGTACTCACATCGCAGATACTAGTCTCGAACTCTAGCGGCCTATATCCTTCTTAGTGGCGGCTGAATCGACTAGGAACCGTTTAGAATATACAGTATTACAAATATGAGTTTCATGATACTCATCATATGAGCATCTCATATTCTTTCTACTATTTGTATACTCAAGGGCTTTATCTATGCAGCTAGCATGGGTATACAGATAAAGATTTGCCAAAATAATAATTTCAAATATTATTAAAATAAAGATTGCTTATACATAGAGTTTCATTGTGAACACTCGGCCAACACTTGGCTCGACGGGCACCTACTCTAACATATCTACCCCGCATGGCTTCCCTTTTTCCTCTCCCAAATCCTCTACCTTTTCCATTCCTACCCCAATTCTCATTTTGACTCTCATCGCCTCCTCCCAGATCATATTCCTCATCATCTCTACCCAAATCCCTAGGCTTAGATTTACCCCCACTAACACTAACCTCAAGTTTACCCAACCTCTCATGCAACGACCCCATTTGGGTCGTCATCATCCTACTAAAATCCCCAAACAACGCATCTATTTGGACCTTGGACAACCCCAAATTCGAACTATCTCCTACCTACCTCTCCATTTAATTTCAAAGTTGTACCTGCAAGAAAACGTTAGTATAAAACAAATGATCCTCACCCAAATGCTCACGGTCACTCCAAAGAAATTCACTCGTCTCTCCTCTCTTATTATTATTTTTTTTTTGCTCACAAAAAATACTCACTAGTCACTCCAAAGAAATAACACTCACACTCAAGTAATGTCACTCAAATTTGAGGGTTCTCTCAAGAGCGTCAGGCTTTGTATTTTGAGTAAATCAAACAATCAAGTTTCAACTCGTGACAAATGCGACCGACTCACTTGGACTGTGTAGACAAGAAATTCGAATATAATATATATTTTTTTTTTTGACTGTGAGAGACACTTAAATATGACTCTCTAAAGAAAATAGAACAAGATATCAAAAAGAAATAATGGTGAATTTTCGGAATTTTTGTAATCTTTTTTTTTTACTCTTATTTTTTTTTTTTGGCTTGAGTACTACTCGAAAATCCCAAAAAAATTAAGAGCAAAAATTTTCGAGAATCACATATTCACGAAAAAAATAAACGAAGAATGATAGATTGACACAGATCTGACAAGGAACGAAGAAATATCACATATCTGAAATTTAATAACAAGATACTTTCTTGAATTCAATAAACCCAATGCTCTGATACCAAATGATGTGAATCTCGACACGAATAATTAGCAAACACGATTAAAACGCAATCGCACCATCTATTTAATTACGATAATAAGACTCATGTGTTTTCCCGATCTTTTGAATCAAGTAATTGAAGTGTTATTCACCTCTAAACTATAAAAGTTTAGCAACAAATAAACACGAGGATAACAATCGAAATTTGATACGAACCTTCGAAGAACGACGCCTACGACAATCCGCACAAGCACGATCGACAAACGCCACAAAGTTATAAACTTTGATAAGTTTGATTGGATTTAACAAAGCTAAAGCCTTGAAAAGTTGAGAGAAAATTCTCACAAGTTTGATAAAACTCAAAATAATATGTGTATTGTTTGTAACATTTCGTCCAATATGGTTTACATAACAAAAAGATTACTAGAATCTAGTTACCTAACAAAATAAAACTCTAAAGAAGGAAATAATTCGCGCAGAAAAACGCTAGGCACGGACCCCGTGCAGACCTCCTTGTCTTGGTCCGTGTACACTCGGTAAATAGACTTCAGTTGGAAACAATGGACACGGACCCCGTGCTCACCTCCGTGTACGGGTCCGTGTAGACTCTGTCTTCGCCAATGTAATAGGGCACGGACCCCGTGCCTGGGTCCGTCGTTGGGTCCGTGTAGATAGTGTCAATGGGCACCTCAGGTTGTATAGAGCACGGACCCCGTGTGTAGGTCTGTGTACAGGTCCGTCCAGACTCGGCCAATGCTATCAGTACTTGAATACTATTCCTTTGATCTTCTAACACACTCCCATGCGTCACGACTCCTTCATGCCTACTCATGACTTCTTGTAGTGCCTCCTTGAACTTCTTTAATCGACCCCTCGAGACTGGTCCCTCCGGCAACTGCAAAGGGTCCCATGCTTTCCTTGGGGCTCGACGACCCGTGTTCGCATCAGGACTGAGGGCAGGGACCAGTGAGCCATCCTGGGTCGGCAGTAGTAGGAACCCGAGGACCTCATTTATCATATTTCTTATTATTTCTTTTTATGCAAACTCAGTTTATTACGATGAATTATTTTAAGTTGTCGTTTTGAAACATTATTTACTTCCGCTGCTATTGTGAATGATTAAACTTTTTATCAGTTATTTTTATGAATGAGGCATTTTAATTACTTAAAGAGAAAATTTAAAATTTTCCGCAAATTTTCAAGTACGAATTTCGGGCCTCTACAGTTTGTATCAGAGCCTATGTTCTTGTTGTGGGGACCCGGGCTCTAACTCTATTTTTTTGGGATTTAATTGGATCTTTGTTCGAAAATGTGGGTCAAAATTTTGCTTTTAATTTTAATTCAAATGTATTAACTAAAGCATAACATATCTCGATAGAAATTAAACAACGTAATGTACATACAAGTCTGTTCGTACAACATACACAAGTGTTCACATGACAACTACAAACATAAGTAGTACAAGTGCCATAAGAAACCACTAGTAATCTGCAATGCCCGAGATCTCCACGCTATCATCATCTCTCATCTAGCTCGTGACCCCGATCCTGCCCCACCTGTTGCCATGCACACATACAGACACGACAACAGCCGGATAACTCCGGTGAGAACATATCCCAGTATAAAACATGGATGCATGCAATGTAATAAATCATGTACAAATGCATAACATAAATCAAGTAACATGAATATACATCTAAACATGTAGTAGAATACAAATCTGTATTCGACAATTCAAATCTTGACTCGACTCTTTTCTAATCTAGGGATCCCGGTGTGAATAAGACGGTCTGTTACCTACCCAACCACTCGGGGCAACGGTACGTCTTATTCCTAGACTTCGGTCAACTCTGTATCGAGGGTCTACACATATAGCAAATCTGCTCCTATGCGACGATACACCGAAACGTCTAGTTTTGGCAAGTCTGCCAATCTCTCCTATCTCAGGACTCGAATACAAATCAATAAACAAGGCATTACATAATCAATGTAATAACAATCTAGTATGTGATTTAGGGAAACTCGTATCAAATCTGAATCGAGTTGTGCAATCCCGTGACCACATGAATTATACCTTTCTGGTCGCACTGTCTGTCGAGATCTCGAATAAAATGTCAAACCTGTCACCTCCAATCTGAAATGGCAATGTGTAGACACACAATATCAATTCTCAACTCAATTCAGCTCATATATAATTCAATAATCAATCTCGATACAATTTTGACGGCGTAACGGCGTGATTCTCGGTACCGGTCAACTCAATCTCAACAAAACAATAGCCACAACTCATCATCTTCATAATATACTTATCAAAACACAATATAACATGCTCAACTCTTCCAATCAATATCGATATACATGCTGGAAATTCAATGTATAGCATATGGTATCTGAAAATCAATCCGGTAACGTTTCTACGATGCTCATACTATCAAGAACACATATTCGAACTCAAATCTGAATTTCTCTAACACATGAATTTCGAACCATGCTGAAAATGTACAATACTTACATCCTTAGATAGCTCTTGTTGCAAGGACTCCAAATCCGGTTTCGGAGTTAAAATCGAACGAACAAATCGTGCACAAACTAATTTCTAAAGGATGAAAACTTGAAGCTATTCCATGGGGATTCTCGGTTCTTGCTCTGGAACACTTTCTGAAATGAAGACTCAGCAGCTTGTCATATATATATACGTGCCATGTGTCAACACGAAATTCAGAGGTGGCATTTTCGCATGCACACCGCGGGTGCGGCAACTCAAGAGTGCGGGTGCGCTGAGCTCACGGCAAATTCATTTTAAAGTGTGACACTCAGACCGCGGGTGCGGTCCTTACATGACCGCGGGTGCGGTCTCACACCGCGGGTGCGGTCACGCTAACACCGCGGGTGCGGTGTCTGTTCGCAAAATTCCACAAATTTCTGTCACCTACACCGCGGGGGCGGTAGTCTAAGCACCGCAGGTGCAGTGTGGCTTCGGCCATGCCTTCAAAATTCTCATTTAAATGTCATGTATTCTTACCTCTATGAGTCTAGCATCAATGGAAACTGATAATTCTCGAGCCTTACATTTCTCCCCCTCTTAGACAAGAGTTCGTCCTCGAACTCATAAGCAAGTAATCATGCAATTATATACAAAACTGTAAAGTCACAATGGGAAGAAAGACTCACATCATAAGAATAACTCGGGATGCCTCTGTCTCATCTCAGACTCTGTCTCCCAAGTTGCTTCCTCGATGCCATGACGACTCCATTGAATCTTCAATAACGGAATAGTCTTCGTCCTGAGCTTCTTTTCTTTCCGATCAAGAATCTGCATCGGTCTTTCAACGTAGCTCAAGGTCTGATCCAGCTCGGCTTCGTCAGGTTGAATGACATGAGAATCATCCGGCATATATTTGCGTAACATCGACACGTGAAACACATCGTGAATGCCAGATAGTGAAGGAGGAAGAGCAAGTCTGTAAGCTCGATCGCCAATCTTCTCAAGGATCTCATACGGACCGACGTATCTAGGAGACAACTTTCCTCGCTTGCCAAATCTGACAACGCCTCTGAAAGGTGAAATCTTCAGAAATACTCTGTCTCCCTGTTCGAATACTAACGGTCTGCGTCTAATATTGGCGTACTTCGCTTGCCTATCCTGTGCCGTCTTCATTCGTTTCTGAATGATCTTCACTTTTTCTGTCATCTCACGAATCATATCAGGCCCTAACTCTGGTACCTCAGAAATATCATCCCAGTACAACGGAGATCTGCACTTCTTTCCGTATAAAGCTTCGAACGGTGCCATCTCTATGCTCGTCTGATAGCTGTTGTTGTATGAAAACTCACACAATGGCAATGAATCTTGCCAACTAGTACCAAAATCTAGTACTACAGCTCTCAGCATGTCCTCTAAAGTCTGGATAGTCCGCTCTGACTGTCCGTCTGTCTGAGGATGATAAGCAGTGCTCAGGTGTAAAGTCGTACCCAAAGCCTGCTGCAAGCTGTGCCAAAAGTGAGAAGTGAATCGTGGATCACGATCTGATACGATCGACTTCGGCACACCATGCAATCTGACGACCTCTTTGACATACAACTCTGCCATCTGATCATGTCGATAAGTCATCCTGTACGGAATAAAGCACGCTGATTTGGTCAGTCTGTCTATCACAACCCAGATCGCGTCACAGCCCCGCGAAGATCGAGGTAACTTCGTCACGAAGTCCATGGAAATGTGGTCCCATTTCCATTCAGGAACAGACAAACTCTGAAGTAAACCTCCGGGCTTCTTTCTCTCTGCCTTCACCTGCTGGCAATTCAGGCACTTAGACACAAATTCTGCAATGTCTGTCTTCATCTGCTTCCACCAGAATTGTGTCTTCAAGTCGTTATACATCTTCCTGCCACCAGGATGAATGCTGAACCGACTACAGTGTGCTTCCGACATGATATGTCGTCTCAAATCTGAAATCTCTGGCACCACTAAGCGGTTATTCACATACAGAACAGAATCTCTGACCTGATATTCTGAGATATGTCCAGCTCTGACCATATCAATCGATTTCTGCACACTCGGATCAGTTCTTTGTGCTTCTTTGATCCTCGAAATCAAGTCTGGCTCAATCTGAATCGCAGTAAGTCGCAACGGTCTACTCTCTGTATTAAATGTTAATCCAGACAAGCAACAATCTTCTACTAAACTCGATACACCTACAGTCGACAAGGAAAGAGCACATACCTTTCGACTCAAGGCGTCTGCCGCTGCATTCGACTTTCCTGGATGGTACTTGATCTCGCAATCAAAATCTTTCAGCAGATCAAGCCATCGTCGCTGCCTCATGTTCAACTCTGACTGAGAAAAGAGATACTTCAAGCTCTTATGATCGGAATAGATCTCAAATTTCTCGCCATACAGATAGTGACGCCAGATCTTGAGTGCAAATACAATCGCCGCCAATTCAAGATCATGAATCGGATAACGAGTCTCGTGTGGCTTCAGCTGTCTAGAGGCGTATGCTATCACATGCCCTCGCTGCATAAGAACACATCCTAACCCTCTGTGAGATGCGTCACAGTATACAACGAACTCACCTGTACCTGCAGGAATCGTCAAGACAGGCGCACTAGTCAGCCTCTTCTTCAGCTCTACAAAACTGGCTTCACAATCTTCGGACCACACAAATGGTATATTCTTCTGTGTCAACTGGGTGATAGGCTTCGCTATACTGGAGAAGTCTCGAATAAAACGTCGATAATACCCGGCTAGACCCATGAAACTGCGTATCTCTGGCACAGAAGTCGGTCTCAGCCAACTGATCACAGCCTCAACTTTACTCGGATCTACCGCAATACCCTCTCCAGATATAATATGCCCCAAGAAAACAACCTGTCTCAGCCAGAATTCACACTTGGACAGTTTGGCATACAACCGCTCATTTCTCAAAGTCTTCAATACAATCCTCAGGTGATCTGCATGCTCAGTCAAATTCTTCGAATACACCAAAATGTCATCGATAAATACAATCACAAAATCATCTAAATATCTCTGAAAAATGCGGTTCATCAGACTCATAAACACCGCAGGTGCATTCGTCAAACCGAAAGGCATAACAACAAACTCGTAGTGTCCATACCTGGTTCGGAATGCAGTCTTCGGAATATCAACATCTCTAACTCTAAGTTGATGATACCCTGATCTCAAATCAATCTTCGAATATACCGAAGATCCCTGTAACTGATCAAACAAATCGTCGATGCGAGGCAACGGATACTTGTTCTTCACGGTCGCCTTGTTCAACTGCCTAAAATCAATACACAGTCGCATCGAACCATCTTTCTTTCTAACAAAAAGCACCGGAGCACCCCAAGGTGATACACTGGGTCTGATATATCCCTTGGACAGAAGATCCTCCAACTGTGCTTTCAACTCTTTCAACTCTATCGGCGCCATCCTATACGGAGCTCTCGAAATAGGAACAGAACCGGGCATAAGATCTATGCTGAAATCAACCTCTCGAACAGGAGGCAACCCTGGAATCTCATCAGGAAAAATATCTGCAAACTCGCAAACCACTGGCAAATCTGCCAATGCTGGGCTCGTCTTCAGTAGATCTACTGAATATACAAGAAAGCCCTCTGCTCCTCTCTGAAGCAATCTACTCATAGTCAGAGCAGATACTAAGGGAATCCGAGATCTGGAACCCTTGCCGTAGAATTTTCACTCATCTGTCATCTCGGGTCTGAATCTGACAATTTTGTGGAAACAATCTACCGTGGCCCTGTACCTGGTTAACATGTCTATGCAACTATACAGTCAAAATCAGCTAAACCAAGTACTACACAATCAAGATCAATCTCATGCCCCTCAAACTGAAGCATACAGTGTCTAACAGTAGTCACAGATATCAAACCACTTCCCAACGGAGAAGCTATAGACACTACTGTCGACATTGACTCAACAGGCAATGCATGTCTCAATGCAAAATGTTCAGATATAAATGTATGAGATGCCCCTGTGTCAATCAACACATATGCAGGATAACCGCAAAGAAAACAGTTACCTGCAATGACGTCATCTGGAGCCTCCTGCGCCTGTTCCTCTGTCTGGGCAAAAACACGTGCCTGCTGTCGAGGAGGCTGACTCACCGTCTGACTACCTCCTGGCCTCTGCTGTGTCTGTGTGGAGGGTGGCTGGAAGGAGTGTACAGAGGATGCCTGTCTCTCCATCTGTGGCGCTGGTGCTGATGATCCTGTGCTCTGGAATCGTTGTGCACCTCTCTGGGGACAAACTCTGGCGAAATGTCCCTGTTGCCTACAGATGTTGCAGCGTCCCAGAACTCCTTGACACTGCTCCATAGCATTTCGTCCTCCGCATGAACCACAGTATGCACCACTATATTCTGACCCCTGACCTCTCTGTCGAGATCCACTCGAACTCGATGAACTACTCCCAGATTTCTTAAACTGTTTGCCTTTAGCCTTTAGAAATTCCTTCTTACCACTACCACTAGCTCCGCTGTCAAAACGAGGAGGAGGTGGTGGAAACTGTACGGTAGTAGACTGTGGCGGTCTCTGCCCCTGAACAATGTAGGAAGCCCCTCGCTGCCTGATCAAGCCAGCCTCGGCTCCCTTCGCTCGGTTCAGTGCCTCTGAAAAAGTACTAGGCCGGCCCGTGTTCACCAAAGTAAAGACATCGGGATTCAGCCCGTTGATGAACTGATCGGCCACTGCCTCGTCGTTTCCGGCCACATGCGGTGCAAATCGTAGCAATGTAGAAAATTTAGCAACATACTCCTCGATGTTCCACTGTCCCTGCTTCAGATTCGCAAATTCAGCTCCCTTATCTTTCCGGTAGGAGACGGGAAAGAAGCGCTGATAGAACTCGTCTTTGAAGACTTTCCACGTGATATCAATGCCTCGGTGCTCCAAGGCTCTCTTCGTCGTCAACCACCAGCTCTTGGCAACCTCTTGCATCTGATGCCCTATCAACTTCACACGTCGCTCATCAGTATATGCCAAGGACTCAAACAGCATCTCGATATCATCCAGCCAGCTCTCGCATTCTACTGCACTCTCTGTGCCTTTCAGAGTAGGCGGATGGAAAGACTGGAATCTCTTCAATAAAGTCTCCATCGGCGTAGCGGTGACATCCATCTGTGCACCGGATGTGCTACCCTGCTCTGGTTGTGGCACTCGTCTAGGCGGCATAAATCTGATCATAAAACTGATTAGTACACACCCAATGTCATCTGTCTCAGCCCTTCTCTGATCATATACCTCTGATCGAGAATCGGTTCTGATTCAGGCTTGAAATGCTGTAAATCAATTCAGATAATACAACACAACATATAATAGGGAAAGCAATAAAGCATGCTAGGATCTCAAAAGCAAGGAAGATGACTCGATCTACCCCGCTCATTCTATTCTATTTCAGTCTACAGAACCTACTTCTCTGATACCACCTGTTGTGGGGACCCGGGCTCTAACTCTATTCTTTTGGGATTTAATTGGATCTTTGTTCGAAAATGTGGGTCAAAATTTTGCTTTTAATTTTAATTCAAATGTATTAACTAAAGCATAACATATCTCGATAGAAATTAAACAACGTAATGTACATACAAGTCTGTTCGTACAACATACAGAAGTGTTCACATGACAACTACAAACATAAGTAGTACAAGTGCCATAAGAAACCACTAGTAATCTGCAATGCCCGAGATCTCCACGCTATCATCATCTCTCATCTAGCTCGTGACCCCGATCCTGCCCCACCTGTTGCCATGCACACATACAGACACGACAACAGCCGGATAACTCCGGTGAGAACATATCCCAGTATAAAACATGGATGCATGCAATGTAATAAATCATGTACAAATGCATAACATAAATCAAGTAACATGAATATACATCTAAACATGTAGTAGAATACAAATCTGTATTCGACAATTCAAATCTTGACTCGACTCTTTTCTAATCTAGGGATCCCGGTGTGAATAAGACGGTCTGTTACCTACCCAACCACTCGGGGCAACGGTACGTCTTATTCCTAGACTTCGGTCAACTCTGTATCGAGGGTCTACACATATAGCAAATCTGCTCCTATGCGACGATACACCGAAACGTCTAGTTTTGGCAAGTCTGCCAATCTCTCCTATCTCAGGACTCGAATACAAATCAATAAACAAGGCATTACATAATCAATGTAATAACAATCTAGTATGTGATTTAGGGAAACTCGTATCAAATCTGAATCGAGTTGTGCAATCCCGTGACCACATGAATTATACCTTTCTGGTCGCACTGTCTGTCGAGATCTCGAATAAAATGTCAAACCTGTCACCTCCAATCTGAAATGGCAATGTGTAGACACACAATATCAATTCTCAACTCAATTCAGCTCATATATAATTCAATAATCAATCTCGATACAATTTTGACGGCGTAACGGCGTGATTCTCGGTACCGGTCAACTCAATCTCAACAAAACAATAGCCACAACTCATCATCTTCATAATATACTTATCAAAACACAATATAACATGCTCAACTCTTCCAATCAATATCGATATACATGCTGGAAATTCAATGTATAGCATATGGTATCTGAAAATCAATCCGGTAACGTTTCTACGATGCTCATACTATCAAGAACACATATTCGAACTCAAATCTGAATTTCTCTAACACATGAATTTCGAACCATGCTGAAAATGTACAATACTTACATCCTTAGATAGCTCTTGTTGCAAGGACTCCAAATCCGGTTTCGGAGTTAAAATCGAACGAACAAATCGTGCACAAACTAATTTCTAAAGGATGAAAACTTGAAGCTATTCCATGGGGATTCTCGGTTCTTGCTCTGGAACACTTTCTGAAATGAAGACTCAGCAGCTTGTCATATATATATACGTGCCATGTGTCAACACGAAATTCAGAGGTGGCATTTTCGCATGCACACCGCGGGTGCGGCAACTCAAGAGTGCGGGTGCGCTGAGCTCACGGCAAATTCATTTTAAAGTGTGACACTCAGACCGCGGGTGCGGTCCTTACATGACCGCGGGTGCGGTCTCACACCGCGGGTGCGGTCACGCTAACACCGCGGGTGCGGTGTCTGTTCGCAAAATTCCACAAATTTCTGTCACCTACACCGCGGGAGCGGTAGTCTAAGCACCGCAGGTGCAGTGTGGCTTCGGCCATGCCTTCAAAATTCTCATTTAAATGTCATGTATTCTTACCTCTATGAGTCTAGCATCAATGGAAACTGATAATTCTCGAGCCTTACACTTGTAAAGGGTTGTACTACTACAGACCACGAGAAGCTCACGAAGTCACGTCTTCGGTCTGTAAGTTTCACGTTTACTCTTTTCTTTTAAAGCATGAAATATTTGAACAACATGTTTTCATAAAATATTTTATTTCCAGATTTTGATTATTCAGTATTTATTTAAATTTAAAGAAATAATAGAGATTATGCATGTTATTTACGTATGGGTTATGTTGGAACAGTATGACTCCTAGGCGCATTCTTGAGCGTACGAGAGATGATGAGCCTCGCCAGGAGGACAGGGAGGAACAGAGGCAAGAGAAGAACGAACCTCCACCCCCTCCACCTGACATGAATGCCCAGATGCTAGCTGGGATGACAAAGTTCTTCCCACAGTTTGCGGGGAACAATGCTGTGACAGCCAGGCCGACAGGGCCCGAGGCTACTTATGAGAGGATTATGAAGATGCGGCCGAAGGAGTTTTCAGGGACGACAGATCCCATGATTGCCGAGGGCTGGATTAAGTCCCTCGAGGTTGTCTTCGAGTTCATAGAGCTTGGAGATGCGGACAGAACTCGTTGTGCCACCTATCTATTCGAAGGAGATGCCCGCTTATGGTGGGAAGGAGCATCAGTAGCCCTGAACTTGGCTACACTTAGTTGGACGAGGTTCACGGAGGTATTCTACTCCAAATATTTTACTGACGAAGTGCGTTCTAGATTGACCAGGGAGTTCATGACCCTGAGACAGGGAGACTCGACTGTTACGGAGTTCATCTGTAAGTTTGACAGGGGTTGGCATTTTATGCCCCTGATTGCGAATGATGTCGGTGCCAAGCTGAGGCACTTTCTTGATGGTTTACGGCCGATCTTGCGCCGCGATGTTAGGGTGGCTGGCCCTATTGCTTATGATGTTTCCATCTCCAGAGCTCTAGCTGCGGAGCAGGATCAAGAGGATATAGAGAGAGACCGGCAGGGCAAGCGCCCAGTCCAGATGCCACGCCGTCTTCCTCCTAAGCAGCAGCATCAGAACAAGAGGCATTTCCATGGCCCAGCCAAAAACAGAGGACATCGGCAGCAGCAGCAGGGACGTGCAGTCCCGAGGACTTTTGAGCACCCAGTCAATCCTATGTGCACACGCCGCCATGCTGGAGCGTGTATGTATGGTTCCGGGAAGTGTTACAAGCGTGGTAGTCGGGACCACTTGCTGCAGTAATGCCTACAGGGGAGTCTGCCTACCCAAGGCAGAGTCTTTCCCTCCATGCAGCAGAGACGAACCCAGACACCATGCTCATGAGAAGTACCTTTAAGCTTTAAGTAAATATTCGAAATTCAATGTTTTGGGAATTTATGTTTCGGGTTGAGGTTTTGAACTTAGAATTGATGATAGGACTGCATGCTCTAATCAGGGTTATTTTCGGGAATTTAGTTTTGAAGAACTCTGGCCTTTGCATGTCTATAGGTTTAGTTCCTGTAACTATTGGGTTCAACTTAAGCGTTCCAACCTTTCAGGGAGAATTTTTATAGCGGGTTCAGCTACAAAAGCCTTGATATATTCAGGGGCTACCCACTCGTTTATTTCGGAGACCTTTGCTAACTATCTCAAGGTCAAGACCATTGGGCTAGATATAGCCTATTCAGTAGTATTGCCTTCTGGTGAGGAGATGACAGCTACTAATGTGATCCGAGACATAGACCTCGAGCTTCATGGCAATCTTGTTTATGCGGATCTTATCGTTCTGTCGATGCCAGTGTTTGACATCATTCTGGGGATGGACTGGCTATTAAGAAACAGAGTGTTGATCGACTTCCAGCGAGATCTATTCTATTCCGACCGCCTGGGATGGACCAGTTCGTATTCGAGCCAGACAGGTACTTTCATTTACCGCATTTGATATCTTGTGTCCAGGATAGGAAGCTCATGCATAGAGGGTGTCGGGCATTTTTAGCAACTTTTATATCAGTTCCCGAGGCACTCAATCAGTCAGCCGCCGATGTTCCAGTTGTTAGGGAATTTATAGATGTTTTTTCTGAGGACGTCTCTGGTATGCCCCCTGAGCGAGAAGTGGAGTTTTCTATTGAGCTTATGCCAGGTACAGTTCCGATCTCCAAGGCACCGTACCGATTAGCACCGACAGAGATGGCAGAACTTAAGAAGCATATGCAGGAACTTCTTGACAAGGTGTTCATTCGCCCGAGTTTTTCACCATGGGGAGCGCCAGTCTTGTTTGTGAGGAAGAAGGATGGTTCTATGAGGCTCTGTATTGATTACCGGGAGTTGAACAGGGTTACAGTGAAGAACAAATACCCACTTCTGAGGATTGAAGATTTATTTGATGAGTTGCAGGGAGCTTCGGTATTCTCAAAGATTGATCTGCGTTCCGGTTATCATCAGTTGAGGGTGAAAGATGCCGATGTTTCCAAGACTTCTTTTAGGACTCATTATGGTCACTTCGAGTTCCTTGTGATGTCGTTCGGTCTGATGAATGCGCCAGCGATCTTCATGGATCTCATGATTCGCGTATTTCAGCCGTATCTTGATCAGTTTGTGATAGTATTCATAGACGACATTCTCGTCTACTCAAAGAATCAAGAGGATCACAGCAGATATCTGACCACAGTTTTGCAGACCTTTCAAAAGCATAAGTTATTCGCCAAGTTCAGTAAGTGCGAGTTCTGGTTAGAGAAGATGGCGTTCTTAGGCCACACTATTTCTAGCAGTGGTATTGAGGTAGACCCAGCGAAAGTTGTAGCAGTCAAAGATTGGGTTGTGCCGCAGAATGCATCAGAGATCCGTAGTTTCCTTGGGCTAGCAAGATACTATCTGAAGTTTATTCAGGGATTCTCCTTCATCATAGTTCCACTCACCTCATTGACAAAGAAGAATGTTAAATTTGTGTAGAGCGATGAGTGTCAGAAGAGCTTCGATACTTTGAAGCAAGCTCTTATCTCAGCATCACTATTAGCCATGCTGTCAGGGCCCGGAGATTTTGTTTTGTATACCGATTCTTCGAAGCTCGGTTTAGGCGTAGTATTGATGCAGCATGGGAAGGTGATAGCGTATGCTTCTCATCAGCTAAAAATCCATGAGAAGAATTATTCTACCCATGATCTAGAGTTGGCAGCCGTCATTTTTGGGTTGAAGATTTGGAGGCATTATTTGTATGGAGAGAAGTGCCAGATCTTTACCGACATAAGAGCCTCAAGTACTTCTTTACGCAGAAATAGCTGAATATGCATCAGAGGCGTTGGTTGGAGCTAGTGAAGGACTATGACTGTGACATTAGCTACCACCCAGGTAAAGCTAATGTAGTTGCAGATGCATTGAGTAGGAAAGTCGCAGGGATGGCTCATCTTGCAATTTCGAGGCATCTTCAGTCTGAGATGCAGAGGTTTGATTTGGAGACTTATACTCAAGGTAGAGTTCTCCGTCTATCTACTTTGACGATTCAGTCTTCTCTTCTAGATCGTATTTGCAGTGGTCAGTCAGCAGATGAGCAGTTGGCAAAGTGGAAGCAGAGAGATGAAGCCAATGGCAGTGTCTTGTATACAGTTAGCGACGGTATTGTGAGATACCGAGACAGAATGTGGGTTCCTAGCAGTGATTCTATCCGAGGCCCATATGTCGTCGTACTCTATTCATCCTGGGAGTACAAAGATGTACAAATATCTGCAGTTATTGTATTGGTGGCCCGGTATGAAGAAGGATATCAGATGTTTCATATCCGAGTGTCTGACGTGCCAGCTAGTGAAAGAAGAATATCAGAGACCAGCAGGCTTGCTCAATCCTCTTCCTATTCTCGAGTGGAAGTGGGAGAATGTTACCATGGACTTTGTGACCGGTTAGCCGAAGTCAGTCAGAGGATCGAATGCTATCTGGGTGATTGTTGATCGTCTTACCAAATCAGCGCACTTCTTGCCTATTAAGATGACTTTCACCATGATTTAGTATGCAGAGTTGTATATACGAGAGATAGTCAGACTTCATGGGATTCCCGTTTCTATAGTATCTGACAGAGATCTTAGATTCACTTCCGCATTTTGGAAGAGTCTGCATTCAACAGTGGGCACGAAGTTGTTATTTAGCACAGCTTTCGACCCTCAGACAGATGGGCAGTCAGAGAGAGTTATCCATATTTTGGAGGATCTTCTCCGTGCTTGTGTCATCAAATTTTCAGGGAGTTGGGAGTCTAACTTGCCATTAGTAGAGTTCACCTATAACAACAGTTTCCAGGAGTCTATTGGTATGGCCCCGTTTGAAGCACTGTATGGTCGTAAGTGTAGATCTCGTGTTCATTGGGATGAAGTAGGAGAGAGATCAGAGTTGGGTCCAGAGATTATTCAGCAAGCTCCCGATGTAGTAGTCAAGATCCGTGAAAGGATGAGGACTGCCAGAGTCGACAGAAGAGTTATGCAGATCAGAGGAGGAGAAATCTAGAGTTTGCCGTTGGCGACCATGTTTTTGTGAAGGTAGGACCTATGAAAGGTTTCATGCGGTTCAAAAAGAAAGGAAAGCTCAATCCGAGATTCATCGGACCATTTGAGATCCTCGACAGGGTTGGGACGTTAGTTTGTCGTGTTGCTCTTCCGCCGAATCTGGCAGGAGTAGAAAATGTGTTCCACGTCTCTATGCTGAGTAAGTACATAGCAAATACTTCGCATGTCTTGAATTTTGAGCCGTTGCATTTTACCCCCAACCTGTCTTATGAAAAGAGACCAGTGCAGATCTTAGACAGACAGGAGAAGAAGCTTCCGAACAAGCTAGTTAAGCGAGTGAAAGTCAAATTGATTAATTGTTAGAGTAGGTGCACGTCGAGTCAAGTGTTGGCCGACTGTTCACGATGAAACTCTTTATATTAAACGATCTTTATTTTAATAATATTTGAATTTATTAATTTGGCGCATCTTTATCTTTATACCCATGCGAATTGCATTGATAAAGTCCTTGAATATACAAATAGTAGAAAGAATATGAGATGCTCATATGATGAGTATCATGAAACTCATATTTGTAATACTGTATATTCTAAACGGTTCCTAGTCGATTCAGCCGCCACTAAGAAGGATATAGGCCGCTCGAGTTAGAGACTAGTATCTGCGATGTGAGTACCATGTTTCATTGGTAGGGGACATTGTGATGTCCGAGCATGCAGATAGGTGCTCCTGGTAGAGTGCACTGAACAACCCTCTATAAAGGACTTTCCAAGTGGTTCTCACTTATCGAGTGGAAAAGTCCTAGTTTATGGTTGTACACCATTAGTCCTTATGAGCCGGGACAACATTGAGACTCTATGTGCTAGCGTTTCACTTTGACTTGTTTACCGACTCTTATGGGGTCATCAGGTGGCAAGGTTGGGTGTTACGGCGAAACATATAGGAGTCGATGCATTGTAGCCGGGGATTCACCGCTTACCTACGGGTATGGATATCCTATGTGTTTTTCCATGTATGTGTGGGTTGAAATCTCTAATCAGAGTATGGTGGTAATTATGAAAGGGGTTTCATAGATTACACCATCGATGCAACCACAACATGACACATAGTATCGATTCATTGACAACTCTCGATAAACCAATAGTTGTCGAATCGGTCGGGATATATGAGTTGAAGGGACCGTACTGTACGCTAACCATAATTGATTGGTTCTTGCAGGCACTATCATGTGATACCTAGGGAATCACGTAAGCGATGCTGCTAGGCGTTTAACGTGATTGGTTGGGTACTATCAGACTTGAGTTCTGACGTTCTTGTTATCAAGGTGTTGATAAGTAAGAATGGGGCAATTGGGGTATGCTCGTATAACGACATGTTTAGTCCGAATCACATGGAGATGTGAACCCACGGCTAGTTGTATCAATGAACCATTGAGGGCCACACATGTATTAGCTTTGTAAATCCCGATGAGAATTAAAATAGTTCAATGTGTTGAACGGCTTATAAATGTGTTTATAAGCGTAAAGAAAAATAGAAGTATGACTTCTATGAGAGAAATATAAATTTTAATTTATGGAAGTGTTCCTTAGATTAAAATTTGGCCAAGTAAATAATGTAGTTGAAAATTGTGATTTTCATAAACATTATTGAGGACTAAATTAAATTAATTCAAGTGTTGAATTAATTAAACACTAGTGGACCTAGTAGAGTCTAAATAATTAAATAATTCAAGTGTTGAATTAATTAAATTATATTGAGTCTTGTAAAGCTCAATTAAAATAATTATTTAACTAGTGGGACTTGAATAAATTCAAGTAATATTTAATTAATCTCAAATGTGTTTGAGATAATTTAAAAAAAATTTAGTCCATGGTTTTTAATGTGTTAGAAACCATATGATATATGTGAGACATGCTAGGGTTTGCATGCTTGGGAGGTGAAGAGGTGTGGATTACTTTTTATTAAAAAATTCAAAGGCATGCAACTTTGGAGAGACAACTTTTCACAAAACCAAGGCTAGTCTCCCACACACTCCCATTCCCTCACTTGGCCGAAACTTGCTCCCTTTTCTCTCCCAAAATTTTTCCTCTTTTGTTCTTCAAGTGTTGGAGAATAAAAGTCCTCTCATTGATAAATCCTCAAATATTTCTAGTGCAATATTTGAGGGGTTTTACCTTGCTAGTGGTGGGCTTAATTTTGGAGGTGGAAGCTTGTAGATTTTTCATCCAAAGAAGAGTTTTGTTTGAAAGGGATCGAATAAGGTGACCGAAAAACACAACGGAAGCTACAAAATTTTCGAAAATCACATTTTCTTGCAAGGAAATTTTCTACCACCATGTGTACTAGTGTAGCATATACAAAAATCTCAACTTTCAAGCATAGGGTGTTGAGAAAATTACCTATCAATCTCAATGATTGATTGTGGCTCCAACTAAGGTGTAAACACCTTAGCTCTTGAAGGTAGACAATCTACAAGCTTCACCTTTCTTTTGGACTCCTTTCTTCCAATCAAGCCCACCACTAACTAGCTAGAACCCTTCTTATGTTGCACTAGAAAAATAAGAAGATTATTCAAAGAGAAGTGATTTCTTTCCTCAACAATTGAAGAAGAAAATTGAGAGAAAAACTTGGAGAAAAAAGTGAATAGTAACTCGGCCACTATTCATGCTAGGAGAGAAGGAGAGACATTTTTTTGGTTGTGGGAAAAGTTGTTCCAAAAAGTTGCATGCCATGCCTTGAAAACACAAAAAGTAGTCTCCCAACCTTTCACCTCCCATGCATGCATATTATATGGTTTTTAATCAAATTAAAACCTTGGACTAAATTTTAATTATCTCAAACATATTTGTGACTAATTAAACATTACTTGAATTTACCCAAGTCCCACTAGTTAAATAATTATTTTAATTGAGCTCTTCAAGACTCAATATAATTTAATTAATTCAACACTTGAATTAATTTAATTATTTGGACTCTACTAGGCCCACTAGTGTTTAATTAATTCAACACTTGAATTAATTTAATTTAGTCCATAATAATGTTTATGAAAATCACAATTTTCAATTACATTATTCACTTGGCCAATTTTAATTTAGGAACACTTCCTTAAATTAAATTTTACATTTCTCTCATAGAAGTCATACTTCAATTTTTCTTTACACTTATAAACTCATTTATAAGTCGTTCAACACATTGAACTAATTTCTCCTTTATAGAAGTCATACTTCTAATTTTCCTCACGCTTATAAACTCCTTTATAAGCCGTTCAACACATTGAACTATTTTTACTTCTCAACGGGATCTAGAAAGCTAGTACTTGTGTGGCCCTCAATGGTTCATTGATACAACTAGCCGTGCGTTCACATCTCTATGTGATTCGGACTAAACATGTCCTTATATGAGCATACCCCAATTGCTCCATTCTTATTTATCAACACCTTGATAATAAGAACGTCAGAACTCAAGTCTGATAGTACCCAACCAATCACGTTAAACGCCTAGCAGCATCGCTTACGTGATTCCCTAGGTATCACATGATAGTGCCTGCAAGAACCATTCAATTATGGTTAGCATACAGTACGGTCCCTTCAACTCATATATCCCGATCGATTCGACAACCATTGGTTTATCGAGAGTTGTCAATGAATCGATACTATGTGTCATGTCGTAGTTGCATCGATGGTGTAATCTATGAAACCCTTTCATAATTACCACCATACTCTGGCCAGAGATTTCGATCTACATACACATGATAACACATAGGATATCCATACCCGAAGGTAAGCGGTGAATCCCCGACTACAATGCATCGACTCCTATGTGTTTCGACAGAACACCCAACCTTGCCACCTGATGACCCCATAAGAGTCGGTAAACAAGTCAAAGTGTAATTCTAGCACATAGAGTTTCAATGTTGTCCCGGGTCATAAGGACTAATTCTGTACAACCATAAACTAGGACATTTCCACTCGATAAGTGAGAACCACTTGGAAAGTCCTTTTATGGAGGGTTGTTCAGTGCACTCTACAAGGAGCACCTATCTGCATGTTCGGACATCACAATGTCCCCTACCAATGAAACATGGTACTCACATCGCAGATACTAGTCTCGAACTCTAGCGGCCTATATCCTTCTTAGTGGCGGCTGAATCGACTAGGAACCGTTTAGAATATACAGTATTACAAATATGAGTTTCATGATACTCATCATATGAGCATCTCATATTCTTTCTACTATTTGTATATTCAAGGGCTTTATCTATGCAACTAGCATGGGTATACAGATAAAGATGTGCCATAATAATAATCTCAAACATTATTAAAATAAAGATTTCTTATACATAGAGTTTCATTGTGAACACTCGGCCAACACTTGGCTCGACGGGCACCTACTCTAACAATCTCCCACTTGCACTAGAGCCAACTACCCATATGCTTTAAACCCATTGATTCGCGATGCTTGTCGAATAATGGTCCAGGTAAAGGCGTAGCTAGTGGATCAACAACATTATTGGTGGAGCCGACTTTGTCAAAAGACACTTCTCCTCTTTCCACAATCTCTCCGAGGATGTGGTACTTTCTCAATACTAGTTTGGATTTCTGATGAGACCTAGGCTCCTTTGCTTGAGCTATAGCTCCCGTGTTGTCACACAACACCGGGACAGGAGCAACTCCATTAGGAATGACGCCCAACTCTTGGACGAAATTCCTTATCCAAACAGCCTCCCTTGCTGCATCTGATGCAGCAATGTATTCGGCCTCTGTGCTGGAATCCGTAGTATTGTCTCGCTTGGAACTCTTCCAAGATACAGCAGCACCTTTGAGCATGAATACAAAACCAGAGGTTGACTTCGAGTCATCGATATCGCTTTGGAAGCTAGAGACGGTATAGCCTTCCAATTTTAGTTCTCCACCCCATAGACCAAGAACAATTTATTGGTCCTTCTCAACTACTTGAGGATGTCTTTCACAGCTTTCCAGTGTGGAAGACCAGGGTTCGATTGATATCTACTCACTACACTTAGTGCGAAAGCCACGTCAAGACGTGTAGATATCATCCCATACATGATGCTACCAATTGCCGAAGCATACGGAATGCGTGTCATCGCCACTATCTCTGCATCAGTCTTGGGAGACAGACTTGGATAGGGACACGCCATGACACATTGGTAGATGTCCTCCCTTGGACTCATCCATCGAGAACGGCTTCACGATGGTATCAATGTATGTGGACTGCGTGAGACCAAGCAATCTTCTCGATCTATATCTATAGATCTGTATTCCCAATACAAAAGATGCTTCACCCAAGTCCTGCATCGAGAACTTACTCGCTAACCATATCTTAGTTGATTGCAACATTCCTACATCATTCCCAATGAGTTGAATGTCATCAACATATAACACCAGGAATGTCACAACACTCCCACTGACCTTCTTATACACATAGGGTTCCTCAGGACTCTTAGTAAATCAAACTATTTGATTGTACTGTCGAATCTGAGGTTCCAACTCATAGATGCCTGCTTTAGATCATAAATAGATCTCTGAAGTTTGCATACCATATGCTCACTTCCGATAGATGTTAACCCTTCAGGTTAAGACATGTAAATAACTTTCTTAAAATCCCCATTAAGAAAGTCTGTCTTGACATCCATCTGCCATATCTCATAGTCATACCATGCAGCTATGGCTAGCAAAATCCTTATGGACTTGAACATTGCGACTGGGGAAAAAGGTTTCCTCAAAGTCAACTCCTTGTCTTTGAGTATATCCTTTTTCCACCAATCCCACCTTGAAGGTCAATACCTTCCCATCCGTCCCAAGTCCCTATGGGAACCTTTCCCTCAGGTGGATCTATAAGATCCCACACTTGGTTCGGATGCATGGAATTCATCTCAGATTCCATCGCTTCAAGCCATTTGGATGAATCGGCATCAGATAACGCTTCCTTGAAGGTCCTTGGATCACATCCATGGTTAGGCTCATCATGGCCCTCTTCAAGAAGCTGACCATACCTCATAGGTGGTCTCGAGACTTTCTCGTATCTTCTAGGAGCTTGTATCTCCTCTCTTGGCTCTTCGGGTGTGGGTTCTTCAATTGTGGGTGTCTCTCGAACCTCTTCGAGTTCTATCATCTCCCTATTTCTATCCAATAGAAATTCCCTTTCAAAAGGGTCGCATTCCTAGAAACAAACACTTTTGTTTCTTGGGGATGATAGAAGTAGTATCCAATCGAATTCATTGGATATCCCACAAATTAGCATAAAATGGATCGACTATCCAATTTATCTCTCACTACCTGCTTCATAAGCAGGGCACCCCATATTCTAAGATAAGAATACTTAGGAGGCTTACCCATCCATATCTCATATGGTGTATGCCTTTGAATGGACATTTAGTGGAATATCTTTTAATTTTAAGTTATAGAGATCGTTTTCAAGTTTACCAGTACCAATCAAACATTCATTCATGTAAATGTTGCAAACACCTTTGCAAAATAAACAAGAATATCCATTTTTATCACCATAGAAATGGAAACAATGTTTTTACAAAATTAGGTACAAACAAAACATCTCATAAAATTAACTTAAACTATTGTTCAATAATAAGTAAACATCTTCAATAGCCTTGGCAGCAACTCTTGCTTCATTGCCCATCCTCTAGAAGGTCACACCTTCCTTAAGCATTCTACTTCTTCCCATCACCTATAACTCATTATAGAGATGTGAGTCACATCCGGTATCTAATACCCAAGAAGTAGAGTTAATTGAAACGTTTACTTAAATTTAGAACATACCGTTTCCAGAACACTTCTGGGCCAGATATTCCTTGCAATTTCGCCTCCAATGTCCAGGCTTCTTGCAGTGATGACATTCATCAGCAGTCTTGTCAGCCTTAACTGGTGTGGCTGCCACAACGGGATTCGGAGATTGCCTCAACAAGGGCACGTTCTTCTTGGGACGTTGGAAAGAACGCTTCTTTCCATTCCCATGTGGATCAATCTTCGTACCAGATGAAGAACCCACATAAAGAACCAACTTCTCTTTCTTGATGGTGGATTCAAACGTAACAAGCATATTCAACAACTCCTCAAGGGTCGGTTCAATCTTGTTCATGTTGAAGTTCACCACAAAAGGATCAAATGAGCTAGGCAGCGATAAGAGCAACACGTCGGTGGTCAACTGCGAAGGCAAGATCAGATCCATGCCAACGAGCTTGTCCACGAGCCCGATCACCTTTAGGCCATGCTCATGGACCGAGGCCCCATCTTGCATGCGTAAAGTGATCAGCTCCTTGACGGTAGCATGCCTAAGAGGACGTGTTTGCTCTCCAAAGAGCTCCTTGAGGTGCAAATGAATGTCAGCAGCACTCTTTGCACCCTCAAAACGCCTCTGCAGCTCATCATTCATAGAAGTCAGCATATAACACCTGGCTATCAAGTCATGGTCACACCATTCCTTGTAAGCCTGCAATTCCTCAGGATTGCAGTGAGTCGGAGCCTCAACAGGGGGCGACTCAGTCAGTGTATATGCTACCCTTTCCGAATTCAAGACGATTTTTAGGTTTCTTAGCCAAGTGAGGTAATTAGGTCCAGTTAATATGTTTTTGTCGAGTATTACGGATATTGGATTGCGAAGCGATGACATTGTCAATTTGTACTGAAAAGTAAAAACATATAAATGTTGATGACTATTTTAAAATATTTAGTAAGATATGAAGTTTGGACTTTTACTTCATAAATATTGGCTCCCACTGTTTTGATATCTTTCACTACCCTCTAGTGAAAGCGGGAAACTCCTTTCCTCAGTAGGTACGTGTAGTGATCCGTTCCAGAATCACCTACTAATCAGAACTTAAGCATGCAAAATTAACATTTAAAACTGAATCAGGTAAACAGCGGAAAAACAGTAATACAACCCAATCGAATCTGTAAGTACAAAATACTTAAACAACCAGATCGAACTAAATACCAAGAACAAATACCAACAACTACAGGTCAACCTCTGCCAGCTCCCTGTCCACTCCCTCCTGGACCGTCCAACCTGAGACCTGCCCCATCGAATAGGGTGTCCAAAACAGAGATAAACCGAGGACGTGAGCATAAAACGCTCAGCACCGAAAGCATGAGTATACAAGACTATGACATGCATGTATGCAAAATGTACTGGATACCAGGATCTGGGTATATCGAAATACTGCTCAGGTAAATGACGTCAAGGTATGTAGCACTCTGCGCCGTCGCACCAGGAGGTGGCTCCCATACCAAAATAAACCTGTGGATATACCGGTGACCTGACCACCGTCGGCCAACGGGGTCCAACCATCCACAACAAACGAGGGCTGAGCACCCTCTCAACAGGCTATCTCAAAAATAGTCAGGCTCAACATGATTATGCAAATGCCGCATAATAAACCATGCATCATATGACAGATAATAATGCAACATATAAACATGCAACACATAGTAAAGCATACTCAATCCTGCTATCTCGGATAGTACTTTCGTACCTCAAACCAGTAGATCCTAGCAATCAGTCCTAGAATCAAGTCTGCGTCCGTAGTCAGCCCACTGATGCCGCTAGCTCCCAACTAGAGCACAGCTCCGCTACAAAACCAGTAGCTCCCCGCTAGTGCCTAAACCTCGGGAAAAGACTAGAAACCCATCAGAAACGACTAAAACGCTCTGGAACACTCGGAATTGGCGAGTAACAAATGAAGCATCGCGCCTCTATTTATAGACAACGATCGGACGATCCGATCCACTTCGGACGATCCGATCCACTGTACACTTCGGACCTTCCGAACCCTTATCGGACGATCCGAACCCTGCATGTCTTCCACGTGTCCAGACACCTGTCTTCGGACGATCCGAACCCTGATCGGACGATCCGAACTCTGCATGTCTTCCACGTGTCCAGCCACCTGTCTTCGGACGATTCGAACCCTCTTCGGACGATCCGAACCCGATTCGGACGATCCGAACTCTGTTCGGTCCTTCCGATCCCACCGAAATATAATTAATCCAATAATTAACTCAAATTAGGCATCGGGATACTACATTCTCCCCCCCTAAAAAGGATTTCGTCCGCGAAATCGAGTCTGAAGAATGACAATTCTGAACAACAATACATTCAACTTAAGAATGAATTACAACTGAAAGTACAACTGAAATTACAATCATTACTGAAAATACTACAACTAGAACAACTCTGGATGCTCTGACCGCATGCGACTCTCTAGTTCCCAAGTAGCTTCTTCAGTACCTCGGTGCTGCCACTGCACTAAGACAAGAGGAATAGTCTTATTCCGCAGTACCTTATCCTTCCGGTCTAAGATCGAAACCGGTCTTTCCACAAAAGACAAATCCGGATTCAGCTGAACTTCTGTCGGATGCAAAACATGAGACTCATCCGCTACGTATCGTCTCAACAAGGACACATGAAACACATTGTGAACACTAGACAGATACGGTGGCAAAGCTAATCTGTAGGCCAAATCTCCCACACATTCTAAGATCTCAAAAGGACCAATGAATCTCGGAGATAGCTTACCCTTGAGTCCAAATCTCAGAATCCTCCGAAAAGGTGATACCTTGAGAAACACTTTCTCGCCTGCATCAAAATGAAGAGGTCTGCGCTTGGAGTTCGCATAACTCGCTTGTCGATCCTGAGCAGTCTTAATCCGCTGTTTGATCCCAAGAACTTTGTCCATGGCCTGCTGAATCAATTCTGGACCCTCGACCTGTCGTTCTCCGACTTCTTCCCAGAACAGAGGAGTACGACAACGTCGACCATACAATGCTTCAAACGGAGACATACCAATACTCCTATGAAAACTGTTGTTGTATGCAAACTCTATCAGCGGCAGATGATCCTGCCAAGCTGGCCCGAAATCCATCACACAAGATCTCAACATATCCTCAAGAGTACGAATAGTCCTCTCTGACTGACCGTCAGTCTCTGGGTGATATGCAGTACTCAAACTCAAGGTAGTGCCCAAAGCTTGCTGAAAGCTGCCCCAAAATCTAGATGTAAATCGAGGATCTCTGTCACTAACGATACTCATGGGCACACCATTAAACCGTACAATCTCCTGAATGTACAACCGTGCCATCCGATCGAAAGTGAAATCTCTGTTATACGGAAGAAAATGGGCAGACTTAGTAAGCCGATCCACTACCACCCAGATAGCATCTCTATTCCCCACAGACATAGGCAAGTGAGTCACGAAGTCCATCGTGATATGCTCCCACTTCCACTCTGGAATAGGAAGATTCTGCAACAAACCTCCAGGTCGTCGATACTCAGCCTTCACCTGCTGACAGACAAGGCACTTGGAGACATACTGATAAACATTACGTTTCATACCTTTCCACCAAAATCGAGTCCTCAAATACTTATACATCTTGTTGTTCCCTGGATGAACACTCAACTTGCTACGATGAGCCTGGGACAAAATCTCCTCCCTCAAAGTGTCATCTTCCGGTACAACAACACGACCAGATAAGCACAAAAGACCCTCGGACTGATAGTGGAAACCAGAAGTATTATCTCATTCAGCCAACCGAGCTAATTTCTGAATCTTAGAATCAGACATCTGAGCATCTCTAATCCGAGAATACAAAACTGGCTCAGACAAAATAGTAGCTATACGGATACTCTCCGTTCCCTTCCGATGCTTACAATTTAATCCCATCGAACAGAAATCCTGAATAATCCCAGATACAGCACAAGTCTGAAGAGCAGACAATCTCACCTTGCGACTAAGAGCATCGGCCGTGAGATTCGCAGATCCTGGATGATACTTGATCTCACAATCGTAATCCTTGAGTAGATCCATCCAACGACGCTGACGCATGTTCAACTCAGCCTGAGTGAACAGATACTTCAAACTCTTATGATCAGTGAAGATCTCAAATCGCTCACCATACAGATAATGGCGCCAGATTTTCAAAGCAAAAACGATCGCTTCTAATTCCAGATCATGAACAGGATAGTTTTCCTCATGAGGCTTTAACTGTCTCGACGCATAAGCAATCACATGCTCATTCTGCATCAGAACACACCCTAGTCTCTGTAAAGAGGCATCGGTGTAAACACTGAAACCACCAGATCCAGACGGTAAAGCCAAAACAGGCGCAGATGTCAAACGTATGCGAAGTTCCAAGAAACTCTCTTCGCACTCTGATGTCCATTCAAATGAAACATCTTTCCGAGTGAGCTGAGTGAGTGGCTTAGCAATCTGAGAGAAGTTGACAATGAAACGGCGATAATACCCAGCCAATCCCAGAAAACTGCGGATCTCGGCTACTGTTGTCGGACGCGACCAGTTCAATACCGCTTCCACCTTACTTGGGTCAACTGAAACTCCCTTGCTAGAAATGACATGACCAAGGAATACAACCCTGTCAATCCAAAACTCACATTTACTCAACTTCGCATAAACCTGATTCTCGCGAAGTGTCTGTAAAATAATCCTTAAGTGTTGTGCGTGTTCTTGCTGATCATGCGAATAGATTAAGATATCATCTATAAACACCACAACAAACTTATCCAAGAATTCCCGAAAAACCCGATTCATCAGATCCATAAAAACTGCTGGTGCATTCGTCACCCCAAAAGGCATAACCAGAAACTCATAATGCCCATACCGGGTCCTGAATGCAGTCTTCGATATATCTCCCTGATGAACTCGAAGCTGATGATAACCAGACCTTAAATCAATTTTGGAATACACAGAGGTACCTTGCAGTTGATCAAATAAATCATCAATCCGTGGCAACGGATACTTATTCTTTATCGTAGCACGATTCAACTGCCGATAATCTATGCAGAGCCGCATAGAACCATCCTTCTTTTTGACAAAAAGAACTGGTGCTCCCCACGGGGACACACTGGGTCGAATATACCCCTTGTCAAGAAGATCCTGCAACTGGTGTTTCAATTCTTGCATCTCCGATGGAGCTAAACGATAAGGAGCTCTAGAGATTGGTGCCGTGCCTGGCACTAAATCAATGCCGAAATCCACATCCCGAACGGGAGGAAAACCAGGAATCTCCTCGGGAAAAACATCCGGAAAATCGCAAACCACTGGAATGTCACTGATACCGACACTATCTGCGGACGAATCAATAGCATAGATAAGGTAGCCTTCCCCGTCCGACTCTAAAGCACGACAGGCTTTCAGAGCAGAAACCACAGGCATCGGGGGTCGCGCTCCCTCTCCATAGAAAAACCAACTGTCGCCCTCAACTGGACGAAACTGCACAAACTTCTGATAACAGTCCACAGTAGCTCTAAACACAGTCAGCACATCTATTCCCAGAATGCAATCAAAATCCTCCATCGCAAGAATCATCAAATTAGCAATTAAAACATTACCCTCAAATTCTAGAGGACAACCTAAAACTAGACGTCTAGCTAGCACCGAATGACCCATCGGTGTGGAAACAGATACCACAACGTCCAAAGAAGTGAAAGGTAATGCATGACGCTTAGCAAATCTCGCAGATATGAATGAATGAGATGCACCAGTGTCAATGAGAACGTAAGCAGGTAATCCATATAATAAAAATAAACCTGCGATAACTCTCTCGTTCTCCTCAGCAGCCTGATCCTGGTTAAGAGCAAAGACCTGCCCTTGAGTACGCGGTCGGAGGTTAGAACCCTGAGTAGACTGTCCCTGCTGTGGCCTCTGATGAACTGAAGCCTGAGAACCAGATCCTGATCCTCCGCCCGTCTGTGGACAATCTCTCTTCATGTGGCCCATCTCACCGCACTTGTAACAAGCACCCGCAACCTTGCGACAACGCTCCGTCGGATGATCCTTCCCGCAGTGCTGACACGGGCCCCTCTTCTTCCCAAAATGGTGAACTCCTCCAGATCCAGAGGAAGAAGAAGTAGATCCAGCCTTCTTAAATGCTTGGGCGCGGGGACCTAAAGAACTAGTAGGACGAGCAGACTGCATGGCTCGACCTCTCAACAAACTGCCCTCAGCCTGGCGACAACGATTTACAAGGCCCTTATACGATGTCGGATCATCGCAGACAACAACCCGATCATAAATCTCCTGATTGAGGCCCTGAAGAAAATGGTTATACTTGGCCATAGCATTGTCACTGACATGCGGAACATACGGAAGCAACTCAAAGAACTTCTGCTGATACTCATCAACAGACAAACTTCCCTGCTTCAGATTGATCAACTCAATCGCCTTGGTCTGCAGAAGAGCTGGCGGAAAGTAAAGCAGCATGAAAGCGGCTCGGAAATCGGCCCAAAGAACTCGACCCTGTCGCTGAACTATCGGTGCAGAGGTAGACCTCCACCACTTGCGCGCACCACCCTCCAGCAAGAAATCAAGGGTATCAATCTGCTGCTCCACCGAGCACTGAAAAGTCTTGAAGCAGCTCTCCATCCTCTCAAGCCAGTTCTCCGCAACATCCGGGGTCTCACCGCCTGAAAGAGGTTTCGGCCCCATCTGCAAGAACCGATGCATACTAAAACTCCGAGGCTCATCACGACGGTGTTGACGACGTTCTCGATGCTCTCGACGACGCTCCCGATCGTCGCGGTCTCCCCAGCGTCCAACGCTGCCATGACTACTAGCATCGTCGTCAAAACCAGACATCTCTTAGCTACAAAAGTTACCAGAGATTAAACCCAAAAGAACAGTTCTAAATCCCAAAATCTTAATGCATGCTCTGATACCATAAATGTAGTGACCCGTTCCAGAATCACCTACTAATCAGAACTTAAGCATGCAAAATTAACATTTAAAACTGAATCAGGTAAACAGCGGAAAAACAGTAATACAACCCAATCGAATCTGTAAGTACAAAATACTTAAACAACCAGATCGAACTAAATACCAAGAACAAATACCAACAACTACAGGTCAACCTCTGCCAGCTCCCTGTCCACTCCCTCCTGGACCGTCCAACCTGAGACCTGCCCCATCGAATAGGGTGTCCAAAACAGAGATAAACCGAGGACGTGAGCATAAAATGCTCAGCACCGGAAGCATGAGTATACAAGACTATGACATGCATGTATGCAAAATGTACTGGATACCAGGATCTGGGTATATCGAAATACTGCTCAGGTAAATGACGTCAAGGTATGTAGCACTCTGCGCCGTCGCACCAGGAGGTGGCTCCCATACCAAAATAAACCTGTGGATATACCGGTGACCTGACCACCGTCGGCCAACGGGGTCCAACCATCCACAACAAACGAGGGCTGAGCACCCTCTCAACAGGCTATCTCAAAAATAGTCAGGCTCAACATGATTATGCAAATGCCGCATAATAAACCATGCATCATATGACAGATAATAATGCAACATATAAACATGCAACACATAGTAAAGCATACTCAATCCTGCTATCTCGGATAGTACTTTCGTACCTCAAACCAGTAGATCCTAGCAATCAGTCCTAGAATCAAATCTGCGTCCGTAGTCAGCCCACTGATGCCGCTAGCTCCCAACTAGAGCACAGCTCCGCTACAAAACCAGTAGCTCCCCGCTAGTGCCTAAACCTCGGGAAAAGACTAGAAACCCATCAGAAACGACTAAAACGCTCTGGAACACTCGGAATTGGCGAGTAACAAATGAAGCCTCGCGCCTCTATTTATAGACAACGATCGGACGATCCGATCCACTTCGGACGATCCGATCCACTGTACACTTCGGACCTTCCGAACCCTTATCGGATGATCCGAACCCTGCATGTCTTCCACGTGTCCAGACACCTGTCTTCGGACGATCCGAACCCTGATCGGACGATCCGAACTCTGCATGTCTTCCACGTGTCCAGCCACCTGTCTTCGGACGATTCGAACCCTCTTCGGACGATCCGAACCCGCTTCGGACGATCCGAACTCTGTTCGGTCCTTCCGATCCCACCGAAATATAATTAATCCAATAATTAACTCAAATTAGGCATCGGGATACTACAGTACGTAAGGTCCAATTAGCGAATTATGATCCCGAATAATATCAGCCAATCACAATTCCAAAAGGTAGTTTCCAATTGCATCACAATGCAACCCTTAACGTAAACTTTTGTCTCACGTTTGATTAGGACCCAATAATATGACGTCGTTCATCTTTACGTGTCAAGCCTAACCCATCGATATTGAACCTTAATGGACGGTCGCCATGAGTTCCCTAAATAATATGAGTCGAAATCATGCGAGTTCCACGTAGTTCACATCACCATGTCAATAGATGTCACAGCTTTCCGGCACCCAGGGCCCCCTCAATAATATGAGCCGAGCCCCGAGTACGGGTAGCGTTCATCATGCACCCATTGTCGATGGAAGACAAGGAAATTATAAACAAATTTATAATTCCCCTTTTCGGGCTTGATATTAATTTTGAATCTTATTCAAAATGAGGGTTTTTAATTTTGAAAGGTCTCATCATTAATTTTATTTTAAAAGCTCGCCATGTTTGATCGTATGTTTGCCGGATTCATGCAACTTTGTTATTATCATAATAATAACGCACATACTCATTATTTATAACATATCATGCATATATTATAAACAGTAAACAAACAAGGATGATCAATCGCCCCAATACTAATGGCCCGTGTGAGCTAAACACGGGCCTAGGTCCAATCCAAGGGAAATGCATGGGATGCAAATGCAACATTTACATAAGCTTCCAATATTTACATGTCTTCGATCTTCATAATCATCATGGCCACCATCTTCCAATCTTGATCATCCACTATACTAATATTTACAATTAAATATCCATGGCACATAGGGATACATCTCATGGGGGGTGGGAACAGGCCATAAACCAAGCCCACTTTAAATTGATAATTATTACAATCATTCAACACAAAATATCCTAGCATACACCTAGCAAATTGGGCTTGGGCTTTTGATCATCCTTCATGCATAATATCACATATCATACACCATCAATTAATTATCACAATAATTAATTGATCCAATATTATATATCTTGATCCAATCACTAACAGCCACGATTATAAAGTAAATTAACAAAGTATACAAACACCTTTGTCTACTTTCAAATTAATTTATTTATAACCGAATTTCTTGTAAATCACCATTTACTATAAATAATTAAAGTCCAACTTAAATTATTTATTTCATGAGAAAAATTTGCAACTTTTGTAATTTTAAACTTAAGGGCCCAAAAACTCATTTTTCACCAAAAACATTTTGGCCCATTTAAAATCACAAATGTGTTGGCCATCCAATGGCCCAACAACTCAAGGCCCATGACACTTTGATATTCCAAAACACCTTTTGAAAACCCTAGTCGTCATCGCCGTCGCCGGAGCTCCGTCGCCGGATTCCGGCCAACAAATTTTTTTTTTTTTTTAATAAAATAGGGGGGGCGGTTCGGGCAGCCCTTAGGGCTGCCCTTGCTGCCCGTTTCGGGCAGCCCCTCGAGCAGCCCAAGCTGCCCGAAATGGGCAGAAACATGCTGCCCAAAAATCGCCCCAATCCGGCCTTGAATCATTGCAAATTTTCATCTCAATCGGTTAGAAATCGCCCTCAATATAATATCTTGTATATGCTATCCAAAAACTAGTACCCTTAGCTCATGATACCACTTGAAAGGGATCGAATAAGGTGACCGAAAAACACAACGGATGTAAGGCTAGAGAATTGTCCGTGTCATCGATGTGAGACTTGAAGAGGAGAATGCATGACATGAAAAATGAGAGTTTGAGCAAGCATGGCCGAAGCCACACCGCCCCGCGGTGCTAAGACTACCGCACCCGCGGTGTAGGTGACAGAAAGTTGGGAGATTTTGCGAAGCAACACCGCACCCGCGGTGATGCAAGAGCCGCACCCGCGGTGCTGAGACCGCACCCGCGGTGATGCAAGCGCCGCACCCGCGGTGAGTGAAATTCAGAAAATGGCATGGCTGCCGAGAGCTCAGCGCACCCGCGCCCTTACACTACCGCACCCGCGATAGTGCGTGTCACTTGGAAAATATAACACTCGTCTCTTTGAATGCAATATTTGATATGTGTCTTCATTTCCTCCTTCATTTAGATTCAAGAACCGAGAGAGCTTAGAGGGAGGAGCTTTCATTCTTTTGATCTTTAACTTGAGAGTTTGAATGATTTAGCCATCCGATTTATATTCCGAGTTCAGATTTGTGATCCTTGCATCGTTGGCTACGAAAGGATGTAAGTATTGTTCATTTCCAGCATGTTTTGATATTTATGTGTTGAGGAAATTCAGATTTGAGTTCGAATATGTAGTCTTGAGATATAGAGCATCGTATATTCGTTGTCAGATTGAGTTTCGGACATAGTATGCTATTGTTTCGAATTCCAGCATGTATATTGAGTTGAGATGGGATAATTTCAGTATGATATTGTGTCTTGATAAGGTTATGACTTGTTGATATTGAGCTTAGTGTTATTGAGTTACCGGTATCGAAGAAGTATGCCGTTACACCGTCGAATTGTATCAAAACCGAATATTGAATTGTATATGTGCTGAGTTGAATTGGGAATTGATATGGTATGTCTACATTGTCTTTCAGAGTTGTTATTGTCAGACTCGACATTCCGACTTCAAGATCTCGACAGACATTGTGCGACGAAAGGTATAATTCATGTGGTCACGGGATTGCACAGCTCCATTCAGATTTGATACGATTTTCCCTAAATCACATACTAGATTGCTATTACATTGATTATGTAATGTCTTGTTTATTGATTTATATTCGAGTCCTGAGATAGGAGATATTGGCAGATTGGCCAAAACTAGACGTTTCGGTGTATCGACGCATAGGAGTAGATTTGCTCTATGTGTAGACCCTCGATACAGAGTTGACCGAAGTCTAGGAGTAAGACGTACCGTCGCCCCGATTGGTTGGGTAGGTGACAGACCGTCTTATTCACACCGGGATCCCTAGATTAGAAATGAGTCGAGTCAAGAGTTAAATGTTGAATACAGATTTGTATTCTTCTACATGTTTAGATTTGCATCCATGTTGCTTGATATATGCTATGCTTTTGTACATGATATTTACATTGCATGCATCCATGTTTTATACTGGGATATGTTCTCACCGGAGTTATCCGGCTGTTGTCGTGTCTGTATGTGTGCATGGCAACAGGTGGGGCAGGATCTGGGTCTCGAGCTAGATGAGAGATTGACGATAGCGTGGAGATCACGGGCGTTGAAGATTTCTAGTGTTTTCCTTTTGACTTGTACTACTTATGTTGTAGTTGGGATTTGAACACTAGCGTATGATTTTACCAAACAGACATGTATATATATTATGTTGTTTATTTAATATCAAGACATGATATGCATTAGTTATACATTTAAATTAATGTTAAAAGCAAAATTTTGACCCACATTTTCGAACAAAGATCCAATTAAATCCCAAAAGAATTGAGTTAGAGCCCGGGTCCCCACAACAGGTGGTATCAGAGCAATAGGTTCCGTAGACTGAGATAGAATAGAATGAGCGGGGTAGATCGAGTCATCTTACTTGCTTTTGAGATGCTAGCATGATTATTGTTTTCCCTATTATATGTTGTGTTGTATTATCTGAATTGATTTACAGCATTTCAAGCCTGAATCAGAACCGATTCTCGATCAGAGTCTATGATCAGAGGAGGGCTGAGACAGATGATATTGATTGTGTACTAATCAGTGTGATAATCAGATCTATGCCGCCTAGACGTATACCACAGCCAGAGCAGGGTAGCACATCAGGTGCACAGATGGATGTTACTGCTACGCCGATGGAGACCTTATTGAAGAGATTTCAGTCTTTCCATCCGCCTACCCTGAAGGGTACAGAGAGTGCAGTAGAGTGCGAGAGCTGGCTTGATGATATCGAGATGTTGTTTGAGTCTTTGGCATATACTGATGAGCGACGGGTGAAACTGATACGGCATCAGATGCAAGAGGTTGCCAAGAGCTGGTGGTTGACTACGAAGAGAGCCTTGGAGCACCGAGGCATTGATATCACATGGAAAGTCTTCAAGGATGAGTTCTATCAGCGCTTCTTCCCCGTTTCCTACCGAAAAGATAAAGGAGCTGAATTCGCGAATCTGAAGCAGGGACAGTGGAACATCGAGGAGTATGTTTCTAAATTTTCTGCGTTGCTTCGATTTGCACCGCATGTGGCCGGAAACGACGAGGCAGTGGCCGATCAGTTCATCAACGGGCTGAACCCCGATGTCTTTACTTTGGTGAACACGGGCCGGCCTAGTACTTTTTCAGAGGCACTGAACCGAGCTAAGGGAGCAGAGGCTGGCTTGATCAGGCAGCGAGGAGCTTCCTACAGTGTTCAGGGGCAGAGACCGCCACAGTCCACGACCGTACAGTTTCCACCACCTCCTCCTCGTTTTGACAGTGGAGCTAGTGGTAGTGGTAAGAAGGAAGTTTTGAAAGCTAAGGGCAAGCAATTTAAGAAATCTGGGAGTAGTTCATCGAGTTCGAGTGGATCTCGACAGAGAGGTCAGGGTTCAGATTACAGTGGCGTGTATTGCAGCTCGTGTGGAGGACGACATGCGACGGAGCAGTGTCAAGGAGTTATGGGACGCTGCAACATCTGTAGGCAACAGGGACACTTCGCCAGAGTTTGTCCCCAGAGCGTTGCACAACGATTCCAGAATACAGGGTCATCAGCACCAGTGCCACAGATGGAGAGACAGACATCCTCTGTACACTCCTTCCAGCCACCGTCTACACAGACCCAGCAGAGACCAGGAGGTAGTCAGACCGTAAGTCAGCCTCCCAGACAGCAGGCACGTGCTTTTGCCCTGACAGAGGAGCAGGCGCAGGAGGCGCCAGATGACGTCATTGCAGGTAACTGTTTTCTTTGCGGTTATCCTGCATATGTGTTGATTGACACAGGTGCATCTCATACATTCATATCTGAAAATTTTGCATTGAGACATTCATTGCCAGTTGAGTCGATGTCTACGGTAGTGTCTATAGCTTCTCCGTTGGGAAGTGGTTTTATATCTGTGACTACTGTTAGACATTGTATACTTCAGTTTGAGGGGCATGAGATTGATCTTGATTGTGTAGTACTTGGTTTAGCTGATTTTGATTGTATAGTTGGCATAGACATGTTAACCAGGTACAGGGCCACGGTAGATTGTTTCTACAAAATTGTCAGATTCAGACCCGACATCACAGATGAGTGAAAATTCTACGGCAAGGGTTCCAGATCTCGGATTCCCTTAGTATCTGCTCTAACTATGAGTAGATTGCTTCAGAGAGGAGCAGAGGGCTTTCTCGTATATTCAGTAGATTTACTGAAGTCAAGCCCAGCATTGGCAGATCTACCAGTGGTTTGCGAGTTTGCAGATGTTTTTCCTAATGAGATTCCAGGGTTGCCTCCGGTTCGAGAGGTAGATTTTAGCATAAATCTTGTGCCAGGCAGTGTTCCTATTTCGAGAGCTCCGTATAGGATGGCTCCTGTTGAATTGAAAGAGTTGAAAGCACAGTTGGAAGATCTTCTGTCCAAGGGATATATCAGACCCAGTGTATCTCCTTGGGGTGCTCCGGTGCTTTTTGTCAGAAAGAAAGATGGTTCGATGCGATTGTGTATTGATTATAGGCAGTTGAACAAGGCAACAGTGAAGAACAAGTATCCTTTGCCTCGCATCGACGACTTGTTTGATCAGTTACAGGGATCTTCTGTATACTCGAAGATTGATTTGAGATCAGGGTATCATCAGCTCCGAGTTAGAGACGTTGATATTCCGAAGATGCATTCCGAACCAGGTATGGGCATTACGAGTTTGTTGTTATGCCTTTCGGTTTGACGAATGCACCTGCGGTGTTTATGAGTTTGATGAACCGCATTTTTCAGAGATATTTAGATGAGTTTGTAATTGTGTTTATCGATGATATTTTGGTGTATTCGAAGAGTTTGACTGAGCATGCAGATCATCTGAGGATCGTATTGAAGACTTTAAGAAAAGAGCAGTTGTATGCCAAACTGTCCAAGTGTGAATTCTGGTTGCGACAGGTTGTCTTCTTGGGGCATATTATATCTGGAGAGGGTATTGCGGTAGATCCGAGCAAAGTGGAGGCTGTGGTCAGTTGGCCGAGACCGACTTCAGTGCCTGAGATACGCAGTTTCATGGGTCTAGCCAGGTATTATCGACGTTTTATTCGAGATTTCCCCAGTATAGCGAAGCCTATCACCCAGTTGACACAGAAGAATATGCCATTTGTGTGGTCCGAAGATTGTGAAGCCAGTTTTGTAGAGCTGAAGAAGAGGCTGACTAGTGCGCCTGTCTTGACGATTCCTGCAGGTACAGGTGAGTTCGTTGTATACTGTGACGCATCTTACAGAGGGTTAGGGTGTGTTCTTATGCAGCGAGGGCACGTGATAGCATACGCCTCTAGACAACTGAAGCCGCACGAGACTCGTTATCCGATTCATGATCTTGAATTGGCGGCGATTGTATTTTCACTCAAGATCTGGCGTCATTATCTGTATGGCGAGAAATTTGAGATCTATTCCGATCATAAGAGCTTGAAGTACCTCTTTTCTCAGTCAGAGTTTAACATGAGGCAGCGACGATGGCTTGATCTGCTGAAAGACTTTGATTGCGAGATCAAGTACCATCCAGGAAAGTCGAATGCAGCGGCAGACGCCTTGAGTCGAAAGGTATGTGCTCTTTCCTTGTCGACTGTAGGTGTATCGAATTTAGTAAAGAAATGTTGTTTGTCTGGATTGACATTTGATACAGAGAGTAGACCGTTGCGACTTGCTGCGATTTAGATTGAGCCAGATCTGATTTGGAGGATCAAAGAAGCGCAGAAAACTGATCCGAGCTTTCAGAGATCGATTGATATGGTCAGAGCTGGTCATAAATCAGAGTATCAGGTCAGAGATTCTGTTCTGTATGTGAATAACCGTCTAGTGGTGCCAGATGTTTCAGATTTGAGACGACAGATTATGTCAGAGGCACATTGTAGTCGGTTCAGCATTCATCCTGGTGGCAGGAAGATGTACAATGACTTGAAGACACAATTCTGGTGGAAACAGATGAAGACAGACATTGCAGAATTTGTGTCTAAATGTCTGATTTGCCAGCAGGTGAAGGCAGAGAGGAAGAAGCCCGGAGGTTTACTTCAGAGTTTGTCTGTTCCTGAGTGGAAATGGGACCACATTTCCATGGACTTCGTGACGAAGTTACCTCGATCTTCGCGGGGCTGTGACGCGATTTGGGTTGTGATAGACAGACTGACCAAATCAGCGTGCTTTATTCCGTACAGAATGACCTACCGACACAATCAAATGGCAGAGTTATATGTCAGAGAGGTCGTCAGATTGCACGGTGTGCCGAAGTCGATCGTATCAGATAGTGATCCACGATTTACTTCTCACTTTTGGCACAGCCTGCAGCAGGCTTTAGGTACGACTTTACACCTGAGCACTGCTTATCATCCCCAGACAGACGGACAGTCAGAGCGGACTATCCAGACTTTAGAGGACATGCTGAGAGCTGTAGTACTAGACTTTGGTACTAGTTGGCAAGATTCATTGCCGTTGTGTGAGTTTTCATACAACAACAGCTATCAGACTAGCATAGAGATGGCACCGTTCGAAGCTTTATACGGAAAGAAGTGCAGATCTCCGTTGTACTGGGATGATATCTCTGAGGTACCAGAGTTGGGGCCTGATATGATTCGTGAGATGACCGAAAAAGTGAAAATCATTAAGAAACGAATGAAGACGGCACAGGATAGGCAAGCGAAGTACGCCAATGTCAGACGTAGACCGTTAGTGTTTGAGCAGGGAGACATAGTATTTTTGAAGATTTCACCTTTCAGAGGCGTTGTCAGATTTGGCAAACGAGGAAAGTTGTCTCCTAGATACGTCGGTCCGTATGAGATCCTTGAGAAGATTGGCGATTGAGCTTACAGACTTTCTCTTCCTCCTTCATTGTCTGGTATACATGATGTTTTTCATGTATCGATGTTGCGCAGATACATGCCAGATGATTCTCATGTCATTCAGCCTGACGAAGCCGAGCTAGATCAGACTTTGAGCTATGCTGAGCGACCGATACAGATTCTTGATCGGAAAGAAAAACAGCTCAGAACGAAGACCATTCCGCTTGTGAAGGTGCAGTGGAGTCGTCATGGTATCGAAGAAGCAACTTGGGAGACAGAATCTGAGATGAGACAGAGGCATCCCGAGCTATTCTTATGATGTGAGTCTTTCTTCCCGTTTTGACTTTACAATTTTGTATATACTTACATGATTAATTGCTTGCGAGTTCGAGGGCGAACTCCTGTCTAAGAGGGGGAGAAATGTAAGGCTCGAGAATTGTCCGTGTCATCGATGTGAGACTTGAAGAGGAGAATGCATGACATGAAAAATGAGAGTTTGAGCAAGCATGGCCGAAGCCACACCGCCCCGCGGTGCTAAGACTACCGCACCCGCGGTGTAGGTGACAGAAAGTTGGGAGATTTTGCGAAGCAACACCGCACCCGTGGTGATGCAAGAGCCGCACCCGCGGTGCTGAGACCGCACCCGCGGTGATGCAAGCGCCGCACCCGCGGTGAGTGAAATTCAGAAAATGGCATGGCTGCCGAGAGCTCAGCGCACCCGCGCCCTTACACTGCTGCACCCGCGATAGTGCGTGTCACTTGGAAAACATAACACTCGTCTCTTTGCATGCAATATTTGATATGTGTCTTCATTTCCTCCTTCATTCAGATTCAAGAACCGAGAGAGCTTAGAGGGAGGAGCTTTCATTCTTTTGATCTTTAACTTGAGAGTTTGAATGATTTAGCCATCCGATTTATATTCCGAGTTAAGATTTGTGATCCTTGCATCGTTGGCTAGGAAAGGATGCAAGTATTGTTCATTTCCAGCATGTTTTGATATTTATGTGTTGAGGAAATTCAGATTTGAGTTCGAATATGTAGTCTTGAGATATAGAGCATCGTATATTCGTTGTCAGATTGAGTTTCGGACACAGTATGCTATTGTTTCGAATTCCAGCATGTATATTGAGTTGAGATGGGATAATTTCAGTATGATATTGTGTCTTGATAAGGTTATGACTTGTTGATATTGAGCTTAGTGTTATTGAGTTACCGGTATCGAAGAAGTACGCCGTTACACCGTCGAATTGTATCAAAACCGAATATTGAATTGTATATGTGCTGAGTTGAATTGGGAATTGATATGGTATGTCTACATTGTCTTTCAGAGTTGTTATTGTCAGACTCGACATTCCGACTTCAAGATCTCGACAGACATTGTGCGACGAAAGGTATAATTCATGTGGTCACGGGATTGCACAACTCGATTCAGATTTGATACGAGTTTCCCTAAATCACATACTAGATTGTTATTACATTGATTATGTAATGTCTTGTTTATTGATTTATATTCGAGTCCTGATATAGGAGATATTGGCAGATTGGCCAAAACTAGACGTTTCGGTGTATCGACGCATAGGAGTAGATTTGCTCTATGTGTAGACCCTCGATACAGAGTTGACCGAAGTCTAGGAATAAGATGTACCGTCGCCCCGATTGGTTGGGTAGGTGACAGACCGTCTTATTCACACCGGGATCCCTAGATTAGAAATGAGTCGAGTCAAGAGTTAAATGTTGAATATAGATTTGTATTCTTCTACATGTTTAGATTTGCATCCATGTTGCTTGATATATGCTATGCTTTTGTACATGATATTTACATTGCATGCATCCATGTTTTATACTGGGATATGTTCTCACCGGAGTTATCCGGCTGTTGTCGTGTCTGTATGTGTGCATGGCAACAGGTGGGGCAGGATCTGGGTCTCGAGCTAGATGAGAGATTGACGATAGCGAGGAGATCACGGGCGTTGAAGATTTCTAGTGTTTTCCTTTTGACTTGTACTACTTATGTTGTAGTTGGGATTTGAACACTAGCGTATGATTTTACCAAACAGACATGTATATATATTATGTTGTTTATTTAATATCAAGACATGATATGCATTAGTTATACATTTAAATTAATGTTAAAAGCAAAATTTTGACCCACATTTTCGAACAAAGATCCAATTAAATCCCAAAAGAATTGAGTTAGAGCCCGGGTCCCCACAACGGAAGCTACAAAATTTTCGAAAATCACATTTTCTTGCAAGGAAATTTTCGGCCACCATGTGTACTAGTGTAGCATATACAAAAATCTCAACTTTCAAGCATAGGGTGTTGAGAAAATTACCTATCAATCTCAAAGATTGATTGTGGCTCCAACTAAGGTATAAACACCTTAGCTCTTGAAGGTAGACAATCTACAAGCTTCACCTTTCTTTTGGACTCCTTTCTTCCAATCAAGCCCACCACTAACTAGCTAGAACCCTTCTTATTTTGCACTAGAAAAATAAGAAGATTATTCAAAGAGAAGTGATTTCTTTCCTCAACAATTGAAGAAGAAAATTGAGAGAAAAACTTGGAGAAAAAAGTGAATAGTAACTCGGCCACTATTCATGCTAGGAGAGAAGGAGAGACATTTTTTTGGTTGTGGGAAAAGTTGTTCCAAAAAGTTGCATGCCATGCCTTGAAAACACAAAAAGTAGTCTCCCAACCTTTCACCTCCCATGCATGCATATTATATGGTTTTTAATCAAATTAAAACCTTGGACTAAATTTTAATTATCTCAAACATATTTGAGACTAATTAAACATTACTTGAATTTACCCAAGTCCCACTAGTTAAATAATTATTTTAATTGAGCTCTTCAAGACTCAATATAATTTAATTAATTCAACACTTGAATTAATTTAATTATTTGAACTCTACTAGGCCCACTAGTGTTTAATTAATTCAACACTTGAATTAATTTAATTTAGTCCATAATAATGTTTATGAAAATCACAATTTTCAATTACATTATTCACTTGGCCAATTTTAATTTAGGAATACTTCCTTAAATTAAAATTTACATTTCTCTCATAGAAGTCATACTTCTATTTTTCTTTACACTTATAAACTCATTTATAAGTCGTTCAACACATTGAACTAATTTCTCCTTTATAGAAGTCATACTTCTAATTTTCCTCACGCTTATAAACTCCTTTATAAGCCGTTCAACACATTGAACTATTTTTACTTCTCAACGGGATCTAGAAAGCTAGTACTTGTGTGGCCCTCAATGGTTCATTGATACAACTAGCCGTGGGTTCACATCTCTATGTGATTCGGACTAAACATGTCCTTATATGAGCATACCCCAATTGCTCCATTCTTATTTATCAGCACCTTGATAATAAGAACGTCAGAACTCAAGTCTGATAGTACCCAACCAATCACGTTAAACACCTAGCAGCATCGCTTACGTGATTCCCTAGGTATCACATGATAGTGCCTGCAAGAACCATTCAATTATGGTTAGCATACAGTACGGTCCCTTCAACTCATATATCCCGATCGATTCGACAACCATTGGTTTATCGAGAGTTGTCAATGAATCGATAATATGTGTCATGTCGTAGTTGCATCGATGGTGTAATCTATGAAACCCTTTCATAATTACCACCATACTCTGGCCAGAGATTTCGATCTACATACACATGATAACACATAGGATATCCATACCCGAAGGTAAGTGGTGAATCCCCGACTACAATGCATCGACTCCTATGTGTTTCGACAGAACACCCAACCTTGCCACCTGATGACCCCATAAGAGTCGGTAAACAAGTCAAAGTGTAATTCTAGCACATAGAGTCTCAATGTTGTCTCGGGTCATAAGGACTAATTCTGTACAACCATAAACTAGGACATTTCCACTCGATAAGTGAGAACCACTTGGAAAGTCCTTTTATGGAGGGTTGTTCAGTGCACTCTACAAGGAGCACCTATCTGCATGTTCGGACATCACAATGTCCCCTACCAATGAAACATGGTACTCACATCGCAGATACTAGTCTCGAACTCTAGCGGCCTATATCCTTCTTAGTGGCGGCTGAATCGACTAGGAACCGTTTAGAATATACAGTATTACAAATATGAGTTTCATGATACTCATCATATGAGCATCTCATATTCTTTCTACTATTTGTATATTCAAGGGCTTTATCTATGCAACTAGCATGGGTATACAGATAAAGATGTGCCATAATAATAATCTCAAACATTATTAAAATAAAGATTGCTTATACATAGAGTTTCATTGTGAACAATCGGCCAACACTTGGCTCGACGGGCACCTACTCTAACATTGTTGTTTACAACAAAGTTGGTGCCACTCATCAATCTCTTGAGATTGATAGGTAAATTCTAAAACATCCTATGTATGGTGTTTTGAAATGTAAATATTGCACTTAAACATGGTGGCCGAAAATCCTAGCTTAAAAATTAAATTTTTGACTTCCGTTGCGCTTCCGGCCACCGTAACCGGTCCGCTTTCATTAATCATTCGGAGGAGGAAGCTACGTGGGAGTCTGAGCCAGAGATGAGGAGTCGATATCTCGAGTTATTCGGTAAGTTTTAATTTCGAGGACGAAATTTCTTTTAAAGGGGGGAGAGTTGTAGAATCCGTAAATCAGACTACGTATAAGACATGATAATTTCTAGTATTTAAATTAAAATAATTTTATTGCATGAGCAGTTAAATTCTTTTCTTTAAATTTAATTATTTTATGAAGTAGTTTAGTTGTTAACTTTTCAGTTAATTAAGTGAGGCCGGACTAGAGTGAGAGTATGGAGATAAAATTTAATATTAAGAAAAAATTCCTAGAATTTATTTTAGATGAATAATAAGTTAATTAAATATAAAAGAATGTTTAAGGAATTATTTAAGTAATTTAAATGTTTAGCCTTGCATGCAAGATAATGTTATTCCATAATTAATTTATTAATTCATTAAAATATTTAATGGGTAGATAAAACACTAGAGATTTAAAATTCAATAATTAAGAAATATTTCCCCCTCCATTTTATTATAATTTTCGGCCATTACACTTTAAAAGATTTTAATTTTTGACAACTCACTATTATTTGATTTCCTTTCCTTATCCCTTTCTTGGTAAATAATCCTTTCATTTTTAAATCCTCATTTAATTAATAACTAAGCAATTTCCTACCCTACCTTGGTTGATGAAAAAATCGGCCCCCTCTTTTTCAAGATTAAAAATATTTGACAACACATCCCTTTGATTCTTTCCTAATCCTTTTCTTGTTAGATAATCCCCTAAATTTTATTTACCACTAATTAACATTTAAGCAATCTTTATACCATGTTTATCTAGCAATATTCCATCCCCATTTACCACAAAAATTCGGTCACCCCTTTTTTAAAAATATTTAAATTAGTTTGACAACTCATTCCTTGTTCTTGTCTATGTAGATAATTTCCCCCACTTTTAAATCACCAACAAATAAATAATCAAGCAATTTTCTCCCTTGTTCCTAGACTAAAAATTCGACCAAGTGCAACCTCTAGTATCCTTCAAAATCTTTTGATATCAAATCACTCCCATTATCTCTCAACTCTAAGATAGAAAAGATTTATCTTTCCTTCCTAATCCCCCATCTATTAGTTAACTTTCAATTCATATCCTAGCCAATTCCCTTCCCCATAATCTCAAAAACTTCAGAACAATATTCAGCAAAAGTCGAGAGAGAGCAAGGTAAAATAAGAGAGAAAAAGTGAGAAAAAGAAGAACACTCCGTCTCCTCCGCGTCGCGTCGTTGATTTCATTTGTTTTTCTTCCAAAACAAATCCAGGCATGTTTATATTTTCTTTCACTCTTCAATCAAGACATAATATGTTTTTTAAACATTTCATGATCATGATTTTATGAAGCATAAACCGAAATTTCATGACAGCTTTTTCAAAAATGAAGTGCATATTTTCGGCCTCTTCTTTCATGCTTCACGGTCTTGTTGTTTTTGGTGTGTACAGGTGGTTGGCTCGACCCTAGGCTCCCAAGGCTGCACCTAGGCACATATTAGGGTGTGTCGGGATCACGTTGGTCCTTTATTTCAAGCCCCATGCCCGCTGGAATTGAGAAAATACAGCAACTCTTCCATAAAGTCTTTTTGAGTTCGGATACTCGATTTTGCTGTCAAGGGGAATGATTCTGATCTTGGCTGCCCTAAGGGCTATAGCCATGGTTATAACATCTCCTTGTTATGTCTAAGACGAGACCTAGTCGGCCTTTCAAGGCTTGGTCCATGTTTGCATCTGTTTTAAATCAAAACAAGACAAACCTCCTTCGATCCCTACATTTGCTGCATGTGTATGTTTCGAATTCTAGGGGTGGTATGGATCTTGGTTGGTTTTTTAGACTTTAGACACGATTCATACCATACCTCTTGATGTCTAGATCATTCAATGGTCAATCAAATGGCCACTGGAATGATCCGTGACAGCAAGAACAAGCGAGACACCCCACGAGTGCATATGCGTTCTCGGGTGGGAGATTCGAGTTGTCTCTGGTGTTGTTTGAGTTGTGTATGGCCTAGGAGCCATGGTTCAAACCACACCCTGGGATGTCGGTAAAATGATACAGGACATTTAATTATATTACGTGCATAAAGTTATAAAATGTTTGTTTTTGAGATATATGCGATATTTCTTGTGGCCATTTCACGTTCATGGTATTTCAGCTTATCATGGGATTATTACTTCTTCCGGTGGTCACTGACTGGTTCAGTTCATGTTCATGTATTGGTAGATCTCTACCGCCCAGTATACCGTGTTTTAGTCTGATCAGACGATTCATTTCACGTTATGGGCCACTAGCGTAGAACATATTCTCAACAGAAAAACTATTATATGCTATGTCATGACAGGGCTCTATCGAGTAACATTTCACTTATGATTTTCAGTTCAGTTATGCACATATAATAATTACTCATGACATGATATTTTTACGTTATGCCAGACTTGTGATATTTTTACCTTGCATGCAATTTTATTATTATTACTTGTTACTTATGATATATGCATGCTGAGTCTTTTGACTCACTAGACTTGATTGTTGTAGGTACTGATGAGGTCGGGACTGAGGGCAGGGACCAGTGAGCCATCCTGGATCGGCAGTAGTAGGAACCCGAGGACCTCATTTATCAGTTTACTTATTATTTCTTTTTATGCAAACTCAGTTTATTACGATGAATTATTTTAAGTTGTCGTTTTGAAACATTATTTACTTCCGCTGCTATTGTGAATGATTAAACTTTTTATCAGTTATTTTTATGAATGAGGCATTTTAATTACTTAAAGATAAAATTTAAAATTTTCCGCAAATTTTCAAGTACGAATTTCGGGCCTCTACAGTTGGTATCAGAGCCTATGTTCTTGTAAAGGGTTGTACTACTACTGACCACGAGAAGCTCACGAAGTCACATCTTCGGTCTATAAGTTTTACGTTTATGCTTTTCTTTTAAAGCATGAAATATTTTAACAACATGTTTTCATTAAATATTTTATATTCAGATTTTGATTATTCAGTATTTATCTAAATCTATATATATATATATATATATATATATATATATATAATATATATATATATATATATATAAAAGCAGAGTTTTTGCGAAAAATAGTAATTTCCCGTCAAAATGTCATTTCTAAAAAAGGAAAATATCGAAATATGTGTATTGCAATAAACTATCACTTTAATTATTGTTTGCATTGATTCACTTAATTCAATTTTGAATTTAAAATAATTTTTATATTAATTGAAATGTGATTTATCGATTATATATTTTTTATTTTTTTACTCAAATTAAAACTAAACTTTATTGAAAACGTAAACTATATTAAAATTTTTGCATTGATTATATCAATAAGTTAATTTAAAAACTGTATAAATAAATTTAAAATATAATTGATTGCAATGTTCAGTATCACTAATGAGGTAATTTATTCAAAAATACATTTTGCTATTTGAAATAATTTCCTACCAAATTACTTACTAAAAAATAAATAAAATATTTAATTAGTTTATTTATTTTTTCTAAAAATAAAATTGGTTGAGTGTTAAAAGTTATCACAACAACAAGGTTTTTCAATAAACATTAACTTATCATTTAATAATCATAATTTTTTTTATCTTAAATACATATTATTTCGAAATTACCTTAATTTATCATGAATATTGACATATGTGTACTGCAATAAATGATCATTCTAATTATTGTTTGCATTGATTATATCACTTCATTTAATTCAATTTTAAATTTAAATAATTTTTATATTACTTCAAATGAATTTATGTATGATATGTTTTTTTATTTTTTAATTCAAACTAAAACTAAACTCTATTGAAAATATAAACTATATTAAAAATTTTGCATTGATTATATCAATCAGTTTAATTAAAAACTGCATAAATAAATTTAAAATACAAATGATTGCAATGTTTAGTATAACTAATGGGTAAATCATTCAAAAATAATTTTTTCAATTTTAAGTAATTTTTTGCCCAAGTTACTTACTGAAAAAGAAATACAATATCTAATTAGTTTATTTATTTGTTCTAAAATAAAATTAGTTAAGTGTTAAAAGTTATCACTACAACAAGGTTTTCCAATTAACATTAATTTGCCATTTAGTAATCATAATTTGTTTTATCCCAAAAACATATTAATTCGAAATTACATTAATTTGAAAGAATTAATGCGTTGTAGATTTATTCCAAAACCATATGTATATTGTATAATTTAAATTGTCTTCTTAAAAATTTAAATAAGAGAACACAAAAAAACTAAAAAAGATAGATTCAAAAGAGTTTTAAATGGACATTAAATTACTTTCAATAAAAATATATATTATCCTCAATAATCAGAAATGTTTGACACCGAATGCATGCAATTCGAGATTTTCATAATTTGAAAGAGTTAATGTATGATATAATTATGTCAAAAACATCCAATGTATAGTTTTTGTCCCTTGGGATGTCTTATTTGAATTTTAAATTATAAATAATGCACTATTGTATATTATATTATAAACGATTTTTATTTTATTTATCTTACTAAATTTATCTAATCCAAAATTGAGTTGAATCTTTCCAAGATGCAATGTTCATTTAAATTTAGATTTGTTCGTTGTTATGAACTACCTGCATATGGAAACAACGAGAACAACGAGACATTAAGTTTGAAATATACCTTTCATGATCGAGAAATAAAAAATATTATTCATCTATTTATATAAAATTTTGACTATTACGTATCACTAATGTGATATTCTTCTATATTACAAAGTTCACGGATACATGATAATAGAAAATTCCTGTAATGGAAATGATTAAACCAATTCTAAAAAAAGTGAACATCTTATTAGAAGGCACCTCATAAAATGTATTAATATTGTTTTGGAATACACATAATAAATGTTAATAAAATAACTATTCTGATTGTACATAATTACTTTTGATCACATGTTTCATTTTTCTTTCGTAATAATAGGCTGTTGTGTTTATTATGAAGAGATTTTGTAAATAAATCACAGCCCATTTGGATAAAAGATAATTGTGCAACGAAAAAATAGTTTTATTTTTATTTTTTATAATTATATTATTTTTTTCTATTTAAATATCTAATCATTTTTCACCGATTTTTAAAAATATCAGCATGTGCATCGCACGGGTTAAATACTAGTTTAAAGAAATAATAGAGATTATGCATGTGGGGACCCGAACGCTAATCAAGTTCTTAATCATCATTGGACTAATTAATCAATTATAAAAAGGGTCTAATTTTTTTTTTTTAAAAATGCGGAACGTAGTGAAATCAACTAATATACAACTCAGTATAAAAGAAAGTACAAGTCTTGTACTGTCTAAAAATCAGTAAAACTAAGGTTCAACATCTAAATATCAAGTGTCAAAACCCTATATATATCCAAGTCTGAAGTCTCCACTCTATCACGATCTCTCCTCATCTCTTGGACCCTGATCATGTCCCACCTGTTGTCATGTACACATAGAAACAAGACAACAGCCGGATAATTCCGGTGAGAATATAATCCCAGTATAAATCAACGAAACATGCAATCATATAAACGAATATAAAGCATGTAACAAGTAACAGCAATATGTATCAAAATCTGAAACATAATCAATCACAGACTATCGACCATGCTCGTAACTCTACAGTTCAGACTACACTCAATCCTAGTATAGGGATCCCAGTTTCCAGATGTGGTGTTCCTATATCGAATTCCGTAATAGAAGGAACAGTGATTCTATTTACTCGATATAACCAAATATGGTGTTCCTATATCGAATTCCGTAATAGAAGAAATTCCAATTCTATTTACTCGATAATACCAAACATCCGGTGTCCTGACCTAATCGTCATAGAATGTAGCTTAATCGTTAATATCCTATCTTGAGACATCATGCAATGTGCCCGTGGCGATTCTGCCACTATCAGGCACTTCTGTCACAAGATTACTCGTGTGATACCTGCTATCTATAATTCAAGAATACAAGTACATCAGTCCAATCAATGCAAATATCAATGCGATAAAGTAAAGTATGTGATTTAGGGAAACTCAAGTCTAAACCGACTCAAGTAAATCTCCCAATACCACATTGACTTATACCTTCCGTTTGTAGTCTCGGTCTGAAGCAATATCAATTCTAAACTCAAGATTGTCTCTATAAATCTGAAAAGACATATTGAGAATCATAATATCAATATTCCATTCTCAATTCAGGACTGAATCTGGTTAATCTGGATTTAATTCAAAATCAACTGTATAACGTTACATTCTCAATATTACCGTCAATACAACATCACCAGATAACAGTTACAATCTATAACAAATAACCAATACAATCTATAATCCAGTTCCAATTCACATCTGTCCGGTATAAATAAATATACCCAAAAAATTCATAACAATTCCATAATCAGTCTGTTTCTCAATCTGACTTCGATTCTACAATGTCTAGCATGCCAAGAACGTCATATATGAATTCTAATTCAATTCTGACAATATCATAATTTCAATACGAGTCAAAACGTAGTAAAACTTACGTCCTGTACTAGTCTGCGTTGATATGAACATAGTACCAAAGTCGGATTTAAAATCTAACGGACGGATTGATCGCAAATCGAATTCTAAAATTCAAAAGCTATTTTCCTTCCTCAGCTTCGTTTTCTCCATTTTCTGATGAAAGTTTCATGTGTGTATATATATATATATATATACCAACGTACATGCAAAGGACGAGTTGCTTAATCTTTGTAGCACACGTCTCGCGCATATGCGCGACCACTTTCTGCGCATATGCGCGAGACATTCTGCCTCAGCGCGTGGTTTCACGAAGACTCGCGCATATGCGCGCCCTAATTGGCGCATATGCGCGAGGCTTCTGCTCAAAAATGCCCCATCTCGGGTTGTCTCGCGCATGTGCGCGAATCCTAGTAGCGCATGTGCGCTAACCCTTCTGGAACCCTCGCGCATGTGCGCGCATATATCGCGCATGTGCGCTGATGCTACTGTTCTCGCACATCAATTTTCACACGTGATCTCATTTCTTATCTCGATTAGTCTCTTCATAATCGTCTCGATTAAAAATCTATAATCGTAATTTAACACGACATAAAATCTTGGGCATTACATTTATCCTCCCCCTAAGATACGATTTCGTCCTCGAAATCACAAACATTCAATCGTATCAATAAGGAGTATGTATATATATACAAAACTGTATAATAAATTTACATTATCGAAACAACTCTGTGAATTCTTGTCTCATATCTGATTTAGTCTCCCAAGTTGCTTCTTCAGTGCCATGACGAGTCCATTGAACTTTTACAAGTGGAATAGTCTTCGTTCTGAGCTGTTTTTCTTTACGATCAATAATCTGAATCGGTTTTTCCATACAGCTCAACGTCTCATCCAGTTCGGCCTCGTCTGGTTGAATAGCATTTGAAGCATCTGGACGATATTTCCTTAATAACGATACATGAAAGACATCATGTATCCCAGATAATGAAGGCGATAAGGCGAGTCGATAAGCACGATCTCCTATCTTCTCGAGAATCTCATAAGGCCCAATATACCGTGGAGACAATTTCCCCTTCTTGCCAAATCTGAAAACACCTCTGAAAGGAGAAATCTTCAGGAATACTCGGTCTCCTACCTCAAATACCAACGGTCGTCGTCTGAGGTTGGCATATTTGGCTTGTCGGTCCTGAGCTGCCTTCATTTTCTTCTGAATCAGTTTCACTTTTTCAGTCATATCTCTGATCATATCAGGTCCAGTCTCAGGAACTTCAGAGATATCATCCCAGTACAGAGGGGATCGACACTTCTTTCCGTACAACGCTTCAAATGGCGCCATTTCAATACTCGTTTGATAGCTATTGTTGTACGAAAATTCACAAAGAGGCAATGCATCTTGCCAATTATGGCTAAAATCAAGCACTACTGCTCTCAGCATATCTTCCAATGTCTGAATCGTCCATTCTGACTGTCCGTCAGTTTGTGGATGACAAGCAGTACTCAGATGTAATTTTGTACCCAGAGCTTGCTGTAGACTCTGCCAGAAGTGCAAAGTAAACCGAGGATCCCGGTCTGAAACAATCGACTTTGGCACCCGTGCATTCTCACCACTTCCTTGACATAGATATCGGCCATCTGATCATATCTACATGTCATCTTGTATGGAATAAAGCATCCTGATTTGGTCAACCTATCAATCACGACCCAAATTGGATCATAAACTCGGGAGGAATGGGGCAACTATGTCACAAAATCCATGGAAATGTGATCCCATTTCCATTCAGGAATAGACGAACTCTGTAACAATCCCCCTGGTTTCTTCCTCTCAGCTTTCACATGTTGGCAATTCAGACAGTTGTCTACAAATTCAGTAACATCAAATTTCATTTGCTTCCACCAATACTGTGTTTTTAAATCATTATACATTTTCCTGCCACCAGGATGAATGCTAAAACGACTGTTGTGCGCTTCTGACAGTATTCGCTGTCTTAAATCCGAAACATTCGGCACAAACAAGGCGATTATTCACATACAAAATACTATCCCGAACCTGATATTTCGATTGATGACCCGCTCTGACCATTGCAATCGAATTATGTACGTTCTGATCAACTTTTTGTGCCTCTTTGATTCTCAATATCAATTCTGGTTCAGCTCGAATTGCATATAATCTCAGAGGCTGACAATCTGTTTTAAAAGCTAATCCAGACATACAACAGTCTTCTATTAAATTCGAGACACCTATCGTCGATAAGGAAAACGAACATACCTTTCGACTTAATGCATCTGCTGCTGCATTGGACTTCCCCGGTTAGTATTTAATCTCACAATCAAAGTCTTTCAATAAATCTAGCCATCTTCGCTGTCTCATATTCAATTCTGATTGGGAAAACAAATACTTTAAGCTTTTGTGATCAGAATATATTTCAAATTTCTCACCGTACAAATAATGCCGCCATATCTTCAATGCAAAGACTATGGCTGCCAATTTCATATCATGGATTGGTTAACGAGATTCATGGGGTTTCAGCTGTCTCGAGGCATAAGCAATCACATGCCCCCGCTGCATCAAAACACAACCCAATCCGCGGTGAGATGCATCACAATAAACGACAAAATCACCAGTATCTGAAGGAATCGTCAACACAGGCGCACTGGTCAATCTCTTTTTCAATTCCAGAAAACTGGATTCACAGGCTTCTGACCAAATAAATGGAGCATTTTTCTGAGTCAACTGTGTAATTGGTTTGGCAATACTCAAAAAATCTTTAATGAATCGGCGATAATATCCTACCAAACCCATAAAACTGCGAATCTCGGGTACTGATGTCGGTCTCGGCCAAGAAATCACTGCCTCAACCTTACTGGGATCAACGGATATCCCGTCTCCGAATATAATATGTCGCAGAAATATCACCTGTTTTAACCAAAACTCACATTTCGACAATTTAGCATATAATTTCTCTGCCCTCAAAATTCTCAACACAGTTCTTAAGTGCTCAGCATGCTCCATCACATTCTTTGAATAAATCCAGATATCATCAATGAATATAATAACAAAAGCATCCAGATATCTCTGAAAGATGCAATTCATCAATCCCATAAATACCGCTGGTGCATTCGTCAAACCAAATGGCATGCAATAAATTCATAGTGCCCATACCTGGTTCTGAATGCAGTCTTAGAGATATCAGAGTCCCAGACTCTCAATTGATGGTATCCAGATCTCAAGTCGATCTTGGAATACACCGAAGAACCTTGCAACTGATCAAATAAATTATTAATACGAGGCAATGGATATTTATTCTTTACCGTTGCCTTGTTCAGTTGCCTGTAGTCGATACAGAGTCTCATCGACCCATCCTTCTTTCTTACGAACAGTACTGGAGCACCCCAAGTAGATACACTCGGTCTAATATACCCCTTGGCCAGTAAATCCTCCAACTGTTCTTTCAACTCTTTCAACTCGATCGGTGCCATCCTGTATGGAGCCCTCGAAATCGGAACTTTTCCTGGCATTAACTCAATGCTGAAGTCTATTTCTCGAATCAGAGGCAATTCAGGAATCTCACCTGGAAAGACATCAGCAAATTCACACACCACTGGAAAGTCTGCCAATGATGGGCTCGTCTTCAGTAAATCAACTGAATATACCAGGAATCCATCCGCTCCTTTCTGCAATAGTCGAGTCATATTCATTGCAGATATCAAAGGAATTCGAGCTCGAGAAACCTTACCATAAAATTTCTACTCCTCTGCCATTTCAGGTCTAAATCGAACAATCTTGTGGAAACAATCAACTGTAGCTCGGTACTTGGTTAGCATATCGGTACTGATAATACAATCAAAATCAGATAAACCAAGCACAATACAGTGTAACTCAATCGTATGCCTATCGTACTGCAGTATACAAGATTTCACAGACTTCACCGATATCAAACCTGTTCCTAACGGGGAAGAAACAGACACTACCGCAGACAATGACTCAATAGATAATGCACGACTTAATGCAAACCTCTCAGAAATGAAAGTATGTGATGCACCAGTATCAATCAATACATATGCAGGATAACCAGAAATAAAACAGTTACCTGCAACTACATTGTCAGGTGCATCCTGTGCCCGCTCCTCAGTCAATGCAAACACTTGGGCATGCTGTCTCGGAGGCTGGCTCACTGTCTGGCTTCCTCCGGGCCTCTGCTGTGACTGAGTAGACGGTGCTGGCTGAAAAGAATGAACGGCAGATGATCGTCTACCTGCCTGAGCCACTGATCCCGATGACTCAGCTGCCTGTGATCCCTGGGCACTCCTCTGGGGACACACTCGGGCAAAGTGTCCCTGCTGTCTACAGATACGACAGCTACCAACCACTCATCGGCACTGCTCTGTGAAATGCCTGCCTCCACAAGTACTGCAGTATGGTCCTGTATAACTCTGGCCCTAACTGATCTGTCTCGAGCCGCTTGAACTGGACGAGCTAGTTCCCGATTTCTTAAATTGCTTTCCTCTAGCCTTCAAGAAATTCTTCTTCCTGCTACCACTACCACTCTCGAATCTGGGAGGTGGTTGCTGTGGTGCCAGTGTTGGAGGCACAAACAAAGCTTCTCTTTGTCTCAATAAACCGGCTTCAGCTCCTTTAGCTCGGTTCAGTGCGTCGGTAAAATTGTTCGGTCTCCCAGTGTTTACCAACGTAAATATTTCTGGATTTAAGCCATTTATGAACTGGTCCGCAACGGCCTCATCATGCTCAGCTACATGGGGAGCAAATCTCAACGGTGTAGAGAACTTGGCCACATAGTCCTCAATGTTTAACTGGCCCTGTCTCAAGTTTGCGAATTCGGCTCCCTTGTCCTTCCTATATGAAACTGGAAAGAACCTTTGATAAAATTCAGCCTTAAACACATTCCAGGTAATGGCCGTACCTTGTTGTTCCAATGCCCGTTTCGTCGTGATCCACCAGTTTTTAGCAACGTCATGCAGTTGGTGTCCGATCAGTTTCACCCTCTTCTGATCAGTATACTCCAACGATTCAAACATCATTTCAATATCGTCCAACCAACTCTCACACTCCACGGAATTCTCCGTACCCTTCAAAGTCGGTGGATGGAATGACTGAAATCTTTTCAATAATTTCTCCATTGGAGTGGCTGTAACGTCCATGGGAGGATTCGAGGTGCTACCATGTTCTGGTATACGTCGGGGAGGCATATCTGAATATCAAAAAGGTTAGCAATCACATAATAAATATGTCTCAGCCCCTTTCATATCATCCTACCTCTGATCAAGAATCGGTTCTGATCCATACTCAATAATACATATTACCATATAAAAATCAGATAATTCAGGTAAACATGTATTAAAGCAGTAAATCATGCTAGCAATCAAAAGCAGGAAAGAAAATCTCAATCTACCCCGCTCACTAGCTCCTATCTCAGTCTCAAGGATCTATCGCTCTGATACCACCTGTTGTAGGGACCCGAACGCTAAACAAGTTCTTAATCATCATTGGGACTAATTAATCAATTATAAAACAGGGTCTAAATTTTTTTAAAAAAATACGGAACGTAGTGTAATCAACTAATATACAACTCAGTATAAAAGAAAGTACAAATCCTGTACTGTCTAAAAATCAGTAAAACTAAGGTTCAACATCTAAATATCAAGTGTCAAAACCCTATATACATCCAAGTCCGAAGTCTCCACTCTATCACGATCTCTCCTCATCTCCTAGACCTTGATCCTGTCCCACCTGTTGTCATGTACACATACAAACAAGACAACAGCCGGATAATTCCGGTGAGAATATAATCCCAGTATAAATCAACGAAACATGCAATCATATAAACGAATATAAAGCATGTAACAAGTAACAGCAATATGTATCAAAATCTGAAACATAATCAATCACAGACTATCAACCATGCTCGTAACTCTACAGTTCAGACTAGACTCAATCCTAGTATAGGGATCCCGGTTTCCAGATGTGGTGTTCCTATATCGAATTCCGTAATAGAAGGAACAGTGATTCTATTTACTCGATATAACCAAATATGGTGTTCCTATATCGAATTCCGTAATAGAAGAAATTCCAATTCTATTTACTCGATAATACCAAACATCCGGTGTCCTGACCTAACCGTCATAGAATGTAGCTTAATCGCTAATATCCTATCTTGAGACATCGTGCAATGTGCCCGTGGCGATCCCGCCACTATCAGGCACTTCTGTCACAAGATTACTCGTGTAATGCCCGAGAATTTAATTAACGTAATCTGAGATGATTTGTTGATTATGACTTGATGTAATTATAGCCGGGCCAGTTCGAGATCAAATTGGAAAAAAATTATGAGGGACACAAGATTTGGGCCGAATGTCATTCGCCCGGGCGGGAGTTTATGACCGCCCGAGCGAGAGGGTTTAATGGTAGAAAGCCGAGAGTCCTTCGCCCGGGCGGCACTTTTTGTCCGCCCGAGCGCGCATGTAGAATTTTGAGGGCCGAGAGTGCTTCGCCCTAGCGAGCAAGTTGGTCCGCCCGAGCGAGAGACGTGTTGCACAAAGATTGTGCCATTTGCTTTGCATGCACGGAATGGATGTATATATATATATATATATATATATATATATTGGCATGCAATTCTTCAGAAATGGGGAGAAGAAATCGAGATTGAAGGGAAAGCTTCGTTCTTATTTTCTTAAATTGATTTGCGAGTGAACCGTCTATCCAAATTGAAATCTGCCTACAGTACTGTGTTCCTATCAAAGCAGGCTTCATCTGGACGTAAGTTTTGTTACGTTTAGACAAGATTTGAATTTATGATATTGTCAGAATTGAATATGATTCAGATATGGTGTTTTTACTACCGTAGATATTGTAGAATCGAAGTCAGATTTAGAAACAGATTGTTTAGAGAATTGTTATGAATTTTAGAGTTGATTTGATTGAGATTGCTATCAGAATTATGCTGTTATTCATTTTCAAGTGTATAGATACTGAAGTTATAGATTGTACTGAGATTTATTAGGAATTCTGGTAGTGTAATTGTGATGTTAAGACTGACAGGGTTACAAGACTGTAGTGTTATGCCGTCTAAACATCAGTTGGTACAGATTGATCAGATTCAGTATTGGTTTCTGTTATCTCGTGATATTGTTGATGTGATCAGATTTTGTACTGAATTGGGTATTGATCAGAACAGATTGTGTTTTGAGCTACACATTGATACAGTGTATTTGTTATTGTCGTTTCAGATCAGGGATGAACAAATTCGACTTCGAGACTTCGTCTTCATCAGACGGGGACGACAAAGGTATAATTCATGTGATATTCGGGACGCATAACTCAAATTAGATTAATTTGAGTTTCCCAATAAAATCACATACTATATTATTGTTTATATTGTTATCTGATTATGCTTTGATTACAGAATCTGTATTCAAGCAGGTAAGATAATTGTGATATTCAGTTATGAATATGATTATGCTTTGTTTACAGATTGTTATTCATTGCAATTAAGATAGAAAAGTCTTTGACAGGCATTGTCAAATATCTAGACGTTTCGGTGTATCTCAGCATAAGAGTAGGTATTACTCTTATTGCCGCCGTTGATACAGCTCAGACCGAAGTCTAGGAATGAGACGTTCATTACCCCGATTGGAGGGTAGGTAGTGACGTCTTATTCACACCGGGATCCCTAGAGTTCTAGTCGAGTCAAGTCTAGACGTGATTTGATTAGGACTGCATGCTTATATGGATGTGGTTCCTAGATCATAGGACCCATCATTATTGCTTCCAATTGTGCTAGCATGTTTTTATGATTTAGATTGGTTATATGCATGGTTGGTTGATTTGAAGTGCATGCTTGTTGTGTGATTAGATTTCATAGCTTATGAAATCTAATGTTTCGATTTTATTCGTAACAGCATGTTTCATGAATTATTTTATGTATATACATGTTTACCATGTTTTATACTGGGATTTATTCTCACCGGAGTTATCCGGCTGTTGTCTTGTTTTGTATGTGTGCATGACAACAGGTGGGGCTGGATCAGGGTCGAGATGACGATGAGAGAAGACGAGTTAGCGTGGTGATTCCGGACTTACAGTAGATTGGGTTTTATTACTTGAATTTAGTAGTTGAACCTTAGATTAGATTATTGTATGTTAATACTGAAATGTATTTTATACAGATATGTATATTATTTAGATTCCATTACCTTCCGCTATTGTATATTAAAAAGAAAAATTTTTAGACCCTGTTTTATCTTAATTGATAATTAATCCCAACGATGATTAAGAAAATGATTAGCGTCCGGATCCCCACAACAGGTGGTATCAGAGCGAAGATCCTTTAGAGATAGATCTTTAGATTGAGATAGTCAGAACTGATAGATCTGTTAGACTGACTTAGATTGAGATAGAAGAAAATGAGCGGGGTAGATGAATTTTCTTTCCTTGCATGTGTGTGCTAGCATGAGATTGATTTTAATGTTGACTGGCATTGTGTGCTAGCATGAGACTATGTGTTACTGCTTAAAGATACTTGTTTACCTGATTATGTGAATTAGATTGGTATTATGTATCACTGAATACGAATCAGATCGGATTCATGACCAGCAGTAAGATGGTCAGGAAAAGATTTGAAACAGGTTTGTGGTATGGGATTACTGATGTTTTTGGTAATCAAATATAGCTCCCCGCAGAATTCCAGAAAAAGGCAGTACGTCATATGATCAGACAGATAGAACAGAATCTCAGATAGATGTGGCAGAAATTCAGATGGAAACACAGTTACAGAGGTTTCAGTCGTTTCAACCGCCAATTCTGAAAGGAACTGAGACGTCAGTAGATTGTGAGAAATGGCTAGAGGAGACAGAAATGTTATTTGAATTCCTGAATTTCACGGATGAGTGTAGAATTAGGCTTATTGAGAACCAGTTGCAAGAGACTGCTAGAAGATGGTGGTTACTCACCAAAGGAGCCTTAGAGCAGAGTCGTTCAGTGATTACGTGGAAGACCTTTAGATTTGAATTTTATCAAAGATTCTTCCCTACCTCATATAGACAGGATAGAAGTGCAGAATTTGCAAACCTGAGACAGGGTCCTTTGAGTGTTGATGAATACCTGGCACAGTTCTTCACACTTCTACGTTTTGCTCCTCTTGTGGCTAGAAATGATGATGCTATGGCTAGCCAGTTCATTCAAGGATTGAATCCAGAAATACGTACGTTGGTGAATGTGAAGCAATCAAGTAATTTTGCGGATACCTTGAATAGAGCTAAAAGTGCAGAAACGGTTCTGATAGGACAACAGGGAGCATCATATGTTTTTCCAAAACAGACCGCACAGCAACTGCCTTCCAGAGTAGAGATTGGCAGTCGTAGTGGTAAGGAAAAAGAAACAGTTCAAGAAGTTAGGAAGTGATTCCTCTAGTTCTAGCAGTCCTGGTCCGAACTATACCGGAGTGTATTGTAGGATTTGCGGAGGGAGACATTCCCCAGAGCAATGCAAAGGAGTGCTTGGTAGGTGCAATATCTGTAAGCAGACGGGACACTTTGCTAAAGTTTGTCCTCAGAAACATTTTCGAAGATCTTAAAGAGCAGAGTCATTAGTGGTAATGACTGAGAAACAAACCCAGAAATCACCACAGGTACTATTCTTTATGATTATATTGCATATGTATTGATATGTACTAATGCAGTTTTTATGAGTATCTGGGAATGAATAGCATGGAGATATGCTATATTTGCTGGGTCTGTGTATACTGTAGTATTGAGTTTTGCTTGTTGAAGGATATGTTGATATCAGAAATTTCTGTGCCATATGATATACTACAGTAGAATGAAACCGGGATTGGGCTAGATTATGATGTACTTGTGTTATATGATTTCGATCTCAGTATGGATATGTACTGCTAAACAAGTATAGAAATATTGTAGCATGTGTTTTGGAAATAGTTGATAAATGAGGATTCTAGATCTAGAATTCCTTAGATCATTGTACTGTTCTTGACTCGATTAGTAAAGAAAGGAACAGTTAGCATCCTTATGTATTCGGTAGATCCATTGAAATCGAGTCTAACAAGTAATAGATGTGCTAGTAATCTAATAGTTGACTGGTGTTGGCCTAGATAGGATGTCAGATGTGTTTTATATTAGAATGAACTGAAAAATTTGACAGATTAATGTATGGGCTGAAGAATCCAGTTGATTATGTATTTCTCTTGAAGACATTTCAGTTCTGTTTCTAGATTGGCAGATTATGTGTTCAAGGGTAGTCTGAAGAATAATGCTTGTTATCTCTATGATTTATTGATATATTGGCAGCATTCAATTGATTATATTGAATATTTGAAGACCTGGGTTAAATATTTCGAGAATTGTGATTATTGTATACAGCACTGGGTCAGGTATGAATCCGGTATGCAGTTACTGATACAGGTTTTCATTCAGACTATGCGGTATCAGAAATGTCAGCATTAGCAGAATGTCAGATATGTCAGAACCAGATTATCTTCTTCTGATTTTCTTTTTCTTGTATTGCTTTATGTCTGCTAAGTATTGTTATGATTCTAAATCAGTATTTGAGACATCTTATATTGGTTGGGAGTATATTTTATTTGCAGATGAGATATAGCAGTTGATCTGGGCAGTATGAAGATTAGTCAGCCAGCCAGCATCTATTATGTTATGAGTTTTCTTAAACTCACTAGATCTGTATAGGTTCTTTCTATTCAGAATTTGATGTTATTGGGAGTCAGTGTGTGATGCAGACTAGTGTAAACAGTTCAGAAATGTAATCAGAATGTTCAGAACTGTATTTTGTTGATCAGATCAGTATAACAGCTATATAATTTGTGTTTTGTATAAGACCGATTATCGTGTTATATCAGAAGGTTTCAAATTGTTACAGCTTTTGGTATTGATAGTCAGAGCCGAATACCAGGTAGGTATTTCTTCGTTCTTTTATGTTATTAACTGATCTTGTACAGCATTAGTTCGAATCTGAAGTCACAGGTAGTGTCAGAACTGCACTGGGGTGGATTCAGGTTTCATTCAGCTATTTCCGAATGTAAGATATTCGAACAGATAATGTGGCATAGATAGATGAGATCAGTTGGGACAGCAAATTATGTTGTAAGATTGGTAGAAATGGTACTGATATGTTTGAATTGAGAACAAAAGAAGCCAGAAAGATATGAATCAGAAGATGATTACCGATTTAGTATATTTCTGAATAAGAAAATGTGAGTATGGCTTTCGGGATAAAAGTACCGTCAATTCTACAGCTTATGATATGATATGATTATGATTGACAGAATATTCAATCTATATCTATCAGTTTGTAACAGATTACGTACAAACAGAACCAGATGACATAGATCAATGTCAAAGGAATTGTCAGATTTACTGGAATGCTGCATTAGATGATATCAGATTGTGATTTGGATGGAGCGGTACTTGTGACGGAAATATCATGAGTTCTCCCTCGCAGAGTTGTTACAGATGGACAGGTAGTCAGCGTGTAGTAACCAGATATTGGCGGATATGGGTAGAACTTTAATACTAGATGTTAGTACTAGCTGTTATGAATGGTTGTCAGGGTATGACTTACGGTATGACCATAACTATCCAGCTAGATTAGAATGAATAGATGTAAGAAACCAATGTCGGATGATGACGATTGGTAGTGGGAGCCGAAGATGGAATAGCAACTACAGGTGGTATTGCTTTGTTATAAATTGCAATTGGCGTATACAGGGTTATATAGCCAGTAATATGGGATTGATTCGGCTAGTGAAATGAGTTTGGATGTTAAACTCTGTCATATATTTCTTCTGACAGATTTGGTTTGATGATTGGTGAGTTCGAGGACGAACTCAGATCTAAGAGGGGGAGAAATGTAATGCCCGAGAATTTAATTAACGTAATCTGAGATGATTTGTTCATTATGACTTGATGTAATTATAGCCGGGCCAGTTCGAGATCAAATTGGAAAAAAATTATGAGGGACACAAGATTTGGGCCGAATGTCATTCGCCCGGGCGGGAGTTTATGACCGCCCGAGCGAGAGGGTTTAATGGTAGAAAGCCGAGAGTCCTTCGCCCGGGCGGCACTTTTTGTCCGCCCGAGCGCGCATGTAGAATTTTGAGGGCCGAGAGTGCTTCGCCCTAGCGAGCAAGTTGGTCCGCCCGAGCGAGAGACGTGTTGCACAAAGATTGTGCCATTTGCTTTGCATGCACGGAATGGATGTATATATATATATATATATATATATATTGGCATGCAATTCTTCAGAAATGGGGAGAAGAAATCGAGATTGAAGGGAAAGCTTCGTTCTTATTTTCTTAAATTGATTTGCGAGTGAACCGTCTATCCAAATTGAAATCTGCCTACAGTACTGTGTTCCTATCAAAGCAGGCTTCATCTGGACGTAAGTTTTGTTACGTTTAGACAAGATTTGAATTTATGATATTGTCAGAATTGAATATGATTCAGATATGGTGTTTTTACTACCGTAGATATTGTAGAATCGAAGTCAGATTTAGAAACAGATTGTTTAGAGAATTGTTATGAATTTTAGAGTTGATTTGATTGAGATTGCTATCAGAATTATGCTGTTATTCATTTTCAAGTGTATAGATACTGAAGTTATAGATTGTACTGAGATTTATTAGGAATTCTGGTAGTGTAATTGTGATGTTAAGACTGACAGGGTTACAAGACTGTAGTGTTATGCCGTCTAAACATCAGTTGGTACAGATTGATCAGATTCAGTATTGGTTTCTGTTATCTCGTGATATTGTTGATGTGATCAGATTTTGTACTGAATTGGGTATTGATCAGAACAGATTGTGTTTTGAGCTACACATTGATACAGTGTATTTGTTATTGTCGTTTCAGATCAGGGATGAACAAATTCGACTTCGAGACTTCGTCTTCATCAGACGGGGACGACAAAGGTATAATTCATGTGATATTCGGGACGCATAACTCAAATTAGATTAATTTGAGTTTCCCAATAAAATCACATACTAGATTATTGTTTATATTGTTATCTGATTATGCTTTGATTATAGAATCTGTATTCAAGCAGGTAAGATAATTGTGATATTCAGTTATGAATATGATTATGCTTTGTTTACAGATTGTTATTCATTGCAGTTAAGATAGGAAAGTCTTTGACAGGCATTGTCAAATATCTAGACGTTTCGGTGTATCTCAGCATAAGAGTAGGTATTACTCCTATTGCCGCCGTTGATACAGCTCAGACCGAAGTCTAGGAATGAGACGTTCATTACCCCGATTGGAGGGTAGGTAGTGACGTCTTATTCACACCGGGATCCCTAGAGTTCTAGTCGAGTCAAGTCTAGACGTGATTTGATTAGGACTGCATGCTTATATGGATGTGGTTCCTAGATCATAGGACCCATCATTATTGCTTCCAATTGTGCTAGCATGTTTTTATGATTTAGATTGGTTATATGCATGGTTGGTTGATTTGAAGTGCATGCTTGTTGTGTGATTAGATTTCATAGCTTATGAAATCTAATGTTTCGATTTTATTCGTAACAGCATGTTTCATGAATTATTTTATCTATATACCTGTTTACCATGTTTTATACTGGGATTTATTCTCACCGGAGTTATCCGGCTGTTGTCTTGTTTTGTATGTGTGCATGACAACAGGTGGGGCTGGATCAGGGTCGAGATGACGATGAGAGAAGACGAGTTAGCGTGGTGATTCCGGACTTACAGTAGATTGGGTTTTATTACTTGAATTTAGTAGTTGAACCTTAGATTAGATTATTGTATGTTAATACTGAAATTTATTTTATACAGATATGTATATTATTTAGATTCCATTACCTTCCGCTATTGTATATTAAAAATAAAAATTTTTAGACCCTGTTTTATCTTAATTGATAATTAATCCCAACGATGATTAAGAAAATGATTAGCGTCCGGATCCCCACAACTCGTGTGATACCTGCTATCTATAATTCAAGAATACAAGTACATCAGTCCAATCAACGCAAATATCAATGCGATAAAGTAAAGTATGTGATTTAGGGAAACTCAAGTCTAAACCGACTCAAGTCAATCTCCCAATACCACATTGACTTATACCTTCCGTTTGTAGTCTCGTTCTGAAGCAATATCAATTCTGAACTCAAGATTGTCTCTATAAATCTGAAACGACATATTGAGAATCATAATATCAATATTCTTTATCGTTGCCTTATTCAGTTTCCTGTAATCTATACATAATCTCATAGAACCGTCTTTCTTTCGCACAAATAGCACTGGAGCGCCCCAAGGAGATACACTAGGTCTGATATATCCCTTGGCTAGAAGGTCTTCTAATTGTGCTTTCAGTTCTATCGGTGCCATCCTATACGGAGCTCTCGAAATAGGAATGGTACCTAGAATAAGATCTATGCTGAAATCAACCTCTCGGGCTGGAGGTAACCCTGGAATCTCGTCAGGAAATATATCTGCAAACTCCCGTACTACTGGTAAATCTGCCAGTGCCGGGCTCGATTTTTGTAGATCTACAGAATAAATAAGGAACCCCTCTGCTCCTTTCTGCAACAATCTACTCATAGTCAGAGCAGGAATACGAGATCTGGAACCCTTACCATAGAATTTCCACTCCTCTGTCATTTCAGGTCTGAATCTGACAATCTTGTGAAAACAGTCTACGGTAGCTCTGTACTTAGTCAACATGTCAATCCCGACAATGCAATCAAAATCATATAAACCAAGTACAACACAGTCCAAATCAATTTCATGCCCCTAAAACTGTAGTATACAATGTCTAACTGAAGTCACAGATATAAGACCACTTCCCAACGAAGAAGAAATAGACACTACAGTGGACAAGGACTCGACAGGCAATGCATGTGTCAATGCAAAACGTTCTGATATAAATGTAGGTGATGCACCTGTATCTATCAACACATATGCAGGATAACCGCATAGAAAACAGTTACCTACAATCACGTCGTCTGGCGAATCCTGTGCCTGCTCCTCTGTCAATGCAAACACCTGAGCCTGTTGTCTGGGAGGTTGGCTCACTGTTTGGCCACCTCTGGCTCTAGGCTGGGACTGCGTGGGCGTGGGCTGGAAGGAATGGATAGACGAAGCTTGCCTCTCGGGCTGAGCTACTGAAGCTGATGACCCTGCACTCTGAAATCTCTGGGCACCTTTTTGGGGACAAACTCTAGCAAAGTGTCCCGGCTGTCTGCAATAGTTACACCTGCCCATCACTCCCTGACAGTGCTCAGTGGCATGCCTACCACCACAAGAATTGCAATAGACACCTGTATAATCGGTACTCTGGCCAGGACCTCTCTGTCTTGACCCACTGGAGCTCGACGAACTGCTCCTTGCTCTTTTAAACTGCTTACCCTTAGCTTTCAAAAACTCTTCCTTGCCACTACTGCTTCCACTATCAAATCGAGCGGAGGTGGTGGAAACTGTGCGGCGGGCGGTGGCGTCGGTCTCTGACCATGAACACTATAGGAAGCTCCTCGCTGCCTAATCAAGCTAGCCTCTGCTCCCTTTGCTCGGTTTAGTGCCTCAGAAAAAGTGTTGGGTCGCCCCGTGTTCACCAAGGTGAAGATATCCGGATTCAAACCGTTTATGAACTGATCGGCAACTGCCTCATCATTCCCTGCTACATGTGGTGCAAATCGAAGCAAGGACGAGAATTTGGCAACATACTCCTCTATGTTCCACTGGCCCTGTCTCAAGTTGGCGAACTCTGCCCCTTTGTCTTTTCGGTATGATACTGGAAAGAAACGTTAATAAAATTCATCTTTAAAAACTTTCCAAGTAATATCAATACCTCGATGTTCTAGGGCTCATTTCGCCGTTAGCCACCAACTCTTGGCCACTTCTTGCTATTGATGCCCAATCAGCTTTACTCTACGTTCATCGGAACAGGAAAGTGATTCAAATAACATTTCTATATCATCCAGCCAGCTTTCGCAATCCGCTGCATTCTCAATGCCTTTCAAAGTTGGGGGTCGAAACGACTGAAACCGCTTCAACAGAGTCTCCATCGGGGTAGCGGTTACGTCCATCTGAGTACCTGACATACTCCCCTGTTCTGGCACTTGTCCTGCAGCTGGTTGCGGTATCCTTCTAGGCGGCATATCTGGTTATCAAACAGGTTAGTACACAGGCTATACAAGCTGTCTCAGCCCTCCTCTGATAATATACCTCTGATCCAGAATCGGTTCTGATTCAGTCTTGGCAATTAAGTGGATCTATGAGAAAATGTGGGTCAAATTTTCGCTTTTCAGCATTAATTCTAATGTATATAAATAAGCATAAGGTCTTTACTTATTTTACAAACATACAAACATGTCTTGTTCTAATACATCAATCCAACTAGTGTTTAATACAAAATACCAAAATACAAGTAGTCCAAGTCTAATAAAAGCCACTAGTCATCTTCTGCGCCCGTAGTCACCACGCTATCTCGAACTCATCTTTGTCGTGACCCAGATCCTGACCCACATGTTGTTATGCACACATACAGACATAACAACTGCCGAAAACTCCGGTGAGAACAAATCCCAGTATAACACATGTATACATGCTAACATAAAATCATGAATCATGCATAAAAGCAATAATAATGGGTTCCATAGTCTATGAAACCAATCTATATAAGCATGTAATGCAAATCAAATCATGTCTTGATTAAACTCGACTCTACTCTAGGGATCCCGGGGTGAATAAGACGTCACTGTCTGTTACCTACCCTCCCAATCGGGGTAACTTTACGTCTTACTCCTAGACTTCGGTCATGTCTGTATCGAATGTCTACAAAAGGAGGAAGTCTGCTCCTATGCGTCGATACACCGAACGTCTAGTTTGACAAATCTGCCAATGACTCTCCTATCTCAATGCTTGAATATAAATCTATAGACAAAGCATGATCATATCAAGATATTTGAATATAAATCTATAAACAAATCCAAATCATATCAAAAGATACATTATTTTGTTGGGAAACTCCAATCAAATCTGATTCGAGTCGTATCTTCCCCACAATCACATGAATTATACCTTTCTTGTCGTTCGTAAAAGTCGGAGTCTCGCTATCAAAGTTGCCAATACAAATCTGAAATGGCAATGTATAGGAGTACCATGTCACAATACCACTCATATAACTCAAAGCAACTCATATACAATTTAGTAATCGATTCTGATACAATTTGACGGCATAACAGCGTAATTCTCGATATACCGGTAATACCAACAAGTCGAATATCAATATATCTATATCACCAACTCATAACACAAGCATATACATATCATAACTTCAATATGCTGCATAAACTTATCACATATATGCTGTAATTCCATAACAAGTGTATACGATACCATTCTTTCGATCTGATTTCAATTATAACCTCATAATCATCACAAGAACATCTAATAATAATCATATCTGATTTCTCTCAACATCTTAACTTCAAAACAAGTTAGAAATGAACAATTGTAAGGCTCGAGACTTAATTACTATAATCAGACGTTGATTAATTGACATGAGTGAAGTTATACGAACTTGAATGAAGAAGCCGGGCAAGTCAAGATGTTCAACCGAACATCTCGAGATGTTCGGCCGAACATCTCAAACGAAATGACCCGCGCACATGCGCGAAGAAACACGCGCATATGCGCGAGGAGTCCAGAAGCCCTCGCGCATATGCGCGAGATAATGCGCGCATATGCGCGACAGCTCCAGAATCTTTGGCGCATATGCGCGAGATGAAGCGCGCATATGCGCGAGTGGTTTTGTGGCAAATTTTGGAGAAGCCACGTATAATTGCATGCACGAGATATATATAGATATATATATATGCAAGTAATTCAGAATAAGGAAAAAGAAAGAAACGAAAGGAACTTTGGAAATTTGTCCGGGTAGCTTGGGATCGTGATTGTGCAAAATCCGTCCGTCTGATTTTGAATCCGACTTCAGTACTGTGTTCCTATCAACACAGGCTACAACTGGACGTAAGTTTTGTTACGTTTAGACAAGATTTAAATTTATGATATTGTCAGAATTGAATATGATTCAGATATGGCGTTTCTGCTACCGTAGATATTGTAGAATTGAAGTCAGATTAAAGAACAGACTGTTCCTGTAATTTTTATGATTTTTGAAAGATATTGACTGAGATTGTATATCAGAAGTGTGTTAGTATTCAGGGTATGAATTGTATTGACACAGATTATGAGTTCAGTATTATATTTGTGATGTTCAGATTGACGGAGTTATTCAGATTGTATTAGTATGCCGTCGAAACATCAGTTGATTTAGATTGATCAGATTCAGTATTGATTTAGATTAATCAGATTCAGATATGACTTCGATTAGATTGTGATATTATTGATATGGATCAGATTGTATCTTATTCAGATATTGATCAGATTATGTACTGATTTGAGTATTGATAAGAACAGATTGTGTCTTGAATTATTCACTGATACAGCGTATTCGATATTGTCATTTCAGATTTGATATGGACAGAGTTGAATACAGGACATCATCTTCGTCAGACCGGGACGACAAAGGTATAATTCATGTGATATCTGGGAAGATATAACTCAAATCAGATCTCATTTGAGTTTCCCAATAAAATCACATACTAGACTATTATTTATGTTTTGATATGATTGTTTATAGATTTGTTTATAGAACTTGTATACAAATCTTGCTATGCTTTGTTTACAGATCTTGTGGCATTGCATTAGAATGATTATGTTTGTTTACAGATTGTGTATTCATGCATTAAGATAGGACAGTCTGGAGATCAGGCAGACTTCTAGATGTTCGGCGATATCTCATCTTAGGGGAAGATCACCGCCCCTATTGTAGATGCGGATACAGATCAGGCCGAAATCTAGGAATAAGACGTACAGCACCACGATTGGTAGGGTAGGTGACAGTCAGTGACGTCTTATTCACAACGGGATCCCTAGAGTTATAGATCGAGTCAAGTCTAGACATGATTTTATTAGAACTGCATGCTTATATGTAGTAGCCCGAATGCCGAATTGGGTAATTAACGGATTAATGGTGATTAATCATGATCGGAAGGTCCGAAGATGGTTCGGAAGCACCGAAGAGTTCGGAAGGTCCGAAGTGAGTTCGGTGGATCCGATCATTAGGTGTCAAGAGTTGATCGACACGTGGGAGTTCGGACGTTCCGAAGTGTAGGTTCGGTGGATCCGATCATGAGGTGTCAAGAGCAGCTGGACACGTGCATGTTCGGACGGTCCGAAGTGTATGATCGGAGGATCCGATCATGAGCTGTCAAGAGCCAGTGGACACGTAGCGTTCGGACGTTCCGAAGTGGTGTTCGGAGGATCCGAACATGGCCTATAAATAGTGGTCGGATTTCCTCATTTTGACTCGCCAATTCAGAGAATTTCATAGCATTTCAGTCGTTTCTGACAGGTTCTAGTCGTGTTCCGAGATTTGGGCACTAGCGGGGAGCTGCTGGTCTTGTAGCAGAGCTGTGCTCTAGTTGGGAGCTAGCGGCATCAGCGGGCTAGCGACGGACGAAGGTTTGGAATTTTATCAGTATTTATCTCAGGATTATCTAGTTAAGTCTGGTAGATAAGTTTAGTGATGGTTTTCACTTGATGAATAGGCTTGGATTAGACCTGTTGTCTGGTTGTTCCAGTGGATTAGGATTGCTGTGATAGAGGTACGAAAGTACTATCCGAGATATCCTGGTTGAGTATACATTCATATATGTGTTGCATGATTATGTGGTGCATTGATATATGTCATATGATGCATGCTATTATGTCACGTTTATTACTGCACGTTGCATTTCATGTTGAGCCGTATCTCCTTCGAGATAGCCTTTGCTGTTGAGCTGTATCTCTTTCGAGATAAGCTATATCTTGGGGCCGCTCAGCCCTGTCTTGTGGACGCATGGACACCGAGAGTACACAGTGGCCGACGGGTCGGGAGGGCTTCGGTGGTCCGGGACATTTTAGGTCCACGTCTGTCTTGTAGTGGATGCAGTGACCCAGAGGTTGGACCGCGCGGCACTATCCACTTGGCGCCTCTAGACTGAGCATTGTTGAGATCCTTTTGTGATTCCTGTTTCTTGACTACCCCGGTATCATGATCATAGCATGTGCATTTCATATAGGTCTGTATACTCATACTTTTGTACTGGGCGTTCTTATCGCTCACGTCCTCGGTTTTGTTTATCTTGGACACCCCATTCCCTCGGGGCAGGTCTCAGGTTGGATGGTTCCGGAGGAGCAGGAGGAGGACGTTGAGTAGCCGGTTGGTTTAGTTTCGGTATCATTTGATTCGATATGGTTGTACCAGATATTCTTTACCTTATTTTGAGTTGTTCTAGAGTTCGTTTGGGTTGTATAACTATCATTTGTTAGTTGTTTCCGCTATTATCTCTGATTAGTAATTATTAAGTTAATTGCATGCTTAGTTTTCAATTAGTAGGTGATTCTGGAACGGGTCACTACATTTATGGTATCAGAGCATGCGTATGATTTTGGGATATAGATTTTGTTTTGGGATTTCCGTTGACCATTTTTCCCTATTCTATCTTGTAGCGATGGCTGACCATTTTGATGACGGGAGTAGTCAGGGGAGTGTAGGTCGATGGGGTGACCAGGATGATCTTAGGCGTCACCATGAGCATCGTCATCGTCGGGATGGTCCTAGGCGTTTCGATATGCATCGTTTCATGCAGATGGGGCCTAAGCCTTTAGTTGGCGGTGAGACTCCCGATGATGCGGAGGATTGGTTAGAGCGCATGGAGAGTTGTTTCCGCGCATTCCAGTGCACCGATGAGCAGAAAATGGAGACCCTTAGTTTTCTTCTTGAGGGCCGTGCTCGCAGGTGGTGGCGATCGACTTCTGCGCCGATAGTTCAGTCTCAGGGTAGAGCGACTTGGGCCGATTTCCGTGCAGCGTTCATGCAGCTGTACTTTCCTCCAGCCCTTCGCCAGGCCAAGACGATTGAGCTCTTGAACCTGAAGCAGGGGAGTATGTCTGTTGATGAGTATCAGCAGAAATTCTTTGAGTTATTACCCTTCGCTCCTCATATCAGTGGCAGTTCTGAGGCCAAGTATGATCATTTCCTCCAGGGCCTTAATCAGGAGATCTTTGATCGAGTCACTGTCTGTGATAATCCTACTTCGTACGATGGGTTGGTGAACCGGTGTCGTCAAGCAGAGATCAGTCTCCAGCGTGGTAGGGCTATTCTTTCTTCTAGACCTCCGAGTACTTTGAGGCCTCGATCTCAGTCGTTCAAGAAATCTGGTTCGTCTTCTTCTGGATCTAGATCTCGATCTAGCGGTGTTTTCCGCTTTGGTAAGAAGAAGGAGTCTTGTGCGCATTGTGGGAAGAACCATCCATCGGAGCAATGCCGAGTAGCCGCAGGAGCTTGTTATCAGTGCGGAGAGATGGGGCATATTAAGAAGAATTGTCCTCAGTTGCGAGGTGGAGCAGGATCTGGTTCTGGATCTCAGGCGACTGTTCAGCAGAGGAGGCAGGGTCAGGCAGTGGGTAGTTCGAATCTTCGACCTCGTGCCCAAGGTCAAGTTTTTGCGTTGAACCAGGATCAGGCTGCAGACGAGACCGAGAGAGTCATAGCAGGTACTTTTTGTTTATGCGGTATTCCTGCTTTTGTTCTTATAGATACCGGAGCATCTCATTCATTCATTTCTGCACGATTCGTTAAACGTCATAAGTTACCGTATGTTTCTCTAGACGTCATTCTTTCTGTTTCTACCCCGATGGGTCATTCGGTTTTAGCCAAGCGTCTAGTGATGGGTTGTCCTTTAGATTTTGAGGGTAACGAGTTGACTGCGAATCTTATGATTCTGGAGATGGAAGATTTTGATTGTATTTTGGGTATAGACATTTTGACTACCTACCGAGCTACTGTGGATTGTTACCAGAAGCTTGTTCAGTTTCGTACGACTGAGAGCTCTAGTTGGTTTTTCTATGGTGAGGGAGCGCGACCTCCGATGCCAGTAGTATCTGCTCTGAAAGCCTGTCGTGCTTTAGAGGCGGGCGGGGAAGGCTACCTCATCTATACAATTGATACGTCCACAGGTAGTGTTGGTATAGAGGATATTCCAGTGGTTTGTGAATTTCCTGATGTATTTCCAGAAGAGATTCCTGGTTTTCCTCCGGTTAGAGAGGTGGAGTTTGGCATTGAATTAATGCCAGGGACTGCACCGATTTCTCGTGCCCCCTATCGTCTGGCTCCGTCAGAGATGAGAGAGCTGAAGCAGCAATTGCAGGATCTTCTTGATAAGGGTTATATTCGCCCGAGTGTTTCGCCTTGGGGAGCTCCAGTCTTGTTTGTCAAGAAGAAGGATGGATCGATGCGGTTGTGCATTGATTATCGCCAGCTGAATCGGGTGACGATCAAAAACAAGTACCCATTACCCCGTATTGATGACTTGTTCGATCAGCTTCAGGGTACTTCTGTTTACTCCAAGATCGACTTGCGATCAGGTTATCATCAGATGAGAGTCAGAGATGATGATATTTCCAAGACTGCATTTCGTACTCGTTATGGGCATTACGAGTTTCTAGTTATGCCATTCGGATTGACGAATGCGCCAGCGGTGTTCATGAATCTGATGAACCGAGTCTTCCGAGATTTTCTGGATCAGTTTGTGGTGGTTTTCATTGACGATATCTTGATCTATTCTCATAGTGTGGAAGAGCATGTCCGGCACTTGAGGATTGTGTTGCAGATTCTTCGCGAGAAGCAATTGTATGCTAAGCTGAGTAAGTGCGAGTTCTGGATTGATCGTGTAGTATTCCTTGGTCATGTGATTTCCAAGGAAGGAATTTCTGTGGATCCCAGCAAGATTGAGGCAGTGCTAAATTGGTCACGACCTACGACGGTGGCTGAGATCCGTAGTTTTCTAGGTCTAGCAGGGTATTATCGTCGCTTCATCGTGAATTTCTCCCAGGTAGCTAGACCTTTGACGCAACTTACTCGGAAGGATGTTCCATTTGAGTGGTCATCTGAGTGCGAAGATAGTTTCAGAGAGCTTCGTCGACTTCTGACTTCTGCACCTATTTTGGCGTTACCGTCAGGATCTGATGGTTTCAGTGTTTACACCGATGCCTCTTCTCAAGGCTTAGGGTGTGTGTTGACGCAAAACGGTCATGTGATTGCTTATGCTTCCAGACAGCTGAAATCTCACGAGGAGAAGTATCCTACTCATGATCTAGAGTTGGCAGCTATTGTGTTCGCGCTGAAGATTTGGCGTCATTACTTGTACGGGGTTAAGTTTGAAATCTTTACTGATCATAAGAGTCTGAAATATCTGTTCACTCAGGCTGAGTTGAACATGAGGCAACGTCGTTGGATGGATTTGCTGAAAGATTATGACTGCGAGATCAAGTACCATCCAGGATCTGCAAATCTCACAGCTGATGCTCTTAGTCGCAAAGTGAGAGTTTCTGCACTTCAGACCAGTGCTATGATTAGTACTATTCAGGATTGTTGTTCGTTGGGATTTAATTTCAAACATCGGAAAGGTATGGAGAGCATTCGTGTTGCTACCATTTTATCTGAGCCAGCCTTGTTCGCTCGGATTCGAGATGCTCAGATGTCTGATCTCAAGACTCAGAGATTAGCTCGGTTAGCGGGTGGAGATAGCGGTTTCCATTATCAGTCTAATGGTCTTCTGTGTTTGTCTAATCGAGTTGTAGTACCAGAAGATGATAATTTGAGGGAGGAGATCTTATCTCATGCTCATCGAAGTAAGTTGAGTATTCATCCAGGAAGTAATAAGATGTATAAAGACTTGAGGACACGATTTTGGTGGAAAGGGATGAAGCGCAGTGTTTATCAGTTTGTTTCCAAGTGTCTTGTTTGTCAACAGGTTAAGGCAGAGCACCGTCGACCTGGAGGATTATTGTTGAATCTACCTATTCCTGAATGGAAGTGGGAGCATATCGCGATGGATTTCATTACTCACTTGCCATTATCGTCGAGGAATAGTGACGCTATTTGGGTAGTGGTGGATCGACTCACCAAGTCTGCTCATTTTCTGTCTTATAACCGGGATTTCACTTTCGATCGTATGGCTCGATTGTACATTCAGGAGATTGTACGTTTGCATGGAGTGCCTGTCAGTATTGTCAGTGACAGAGATCCTCGTTTTACCTCACGGTTTTGGGGTAGTTTCCAGTCAGTTTTGGGTACTACACTGAGTCTGAGTACTGCTTATCATCCGGAGACTGACGGTCAGTCAGAGAGGACTATCCGTACGCTTGAGGATATGTTGCGAGCCTGTGTTATGGATTTCGGACCCGCTTGGCAGGATCATTTGCCTTTGATTGAGTTCGCGTACAACAACAGCTACCATCGTAGTATTGGTATGGCACCATTTGAGGCGTTGTATGGGCGACGTTGTCGTACTCCTTTATTCTGGGACGAAGTTGGTGAACGACATGTTGAGGGACCGGAGTTAGTCCAGCAGGCTATTGATAAAGTTGCAGTAATCAAGAAGAGGATTAAGATTGCCCAGGATCGACAGGCTAGTTATGCGAACACCAAGCGGCGACCTCTTTATTTCCAGCCAGGTGAGAAAGTGTTTCTCCGAGTTTCGCCTTTTCGCAGGATTTTGAGATTTGGTCTCAAGGGTAAGCTATCTCCGAGATTCATTGGTCCTTTTGAGATTCTAGAATGTGTGGGAGATTTAGCTTACAGGTTAGCATTACCTCCGTATTTGTCCGGTATTCATGATGTGTTCCACGTATCTTTGTTGAGACGATACGTAGCAGATGAGTCTCACATCTTGCATCCCTCTGAAGTTCAACTTGAATCAGATTTGTCTTACGTGGAGCGACCAGTTCAGATTCTCGATCGCAAAGACAAGGTGTTGCGGAATAAGATCATTCCTCTTGTCTTAGTACAGTGGCAGCGCAGAGGCACTGAAGAAGCCACTTGGGAGTTAGAGAGTCGTATGCGTTCAGAACATCCAGAGCTCTTTTGAGTTTTGCTTTGTATATGTTTGTGTTTTTCAATTGTAATCGAGATATCAGTTGTATTCAACAACAATTGAGATATAATAGCGATGTTGTTATTTCGTTTTGTTCATTCTCTAAGCCTGATTTCGAGGACGAAATCTTTTAAGGGGGGGAGAATGTAGTAGCCCGAATGCCGAATTGGGTAATTAACGGATTAATGGTGATTAATCATGATCGGAAGGTCCGAAGATGGTTCGGAAGCACCGAAGAGTTCGGAAGGTCCGAAGTGAGTTCGGTGGATCCGATCATTAGGTGTCAAGAGTTGATCGACACGTGGGAGTTCGGACGTTCCGAAGTGTAGGTTCGGTGGATCCGATCATGAGGTGTCAAGAGCAGCTGGACACGTGCATGTTCGGACGGTCCGAAGTGTATGATCGGAGGATCCGATCATGAGCTGTCAAGAGCCAGTGGACACGTAGCGTTCGGACGTTCCGAAGTGGTGTTCGGAGGATCCGAACATGGCCTATAAATAGTGGTCGGATTTCCTCATTTTGACTCGCCAATTCAGAGAATTTCATAGCATTTCAGTCGTTTCTGACAGGTTCTAGTCGTGTTCCGAGATTTGGGCACTAGCGGGGAGCTGCTGGTCTTGTAGCAGAGCTGTGCTCTAGTTGGGAGCTAGCGGCATCAGCGGGCTAGCGACGGACGAAGGTTTGGAATTTTATCAGTATTTATCTCAGGATTATCTAGTTAAGTCTGGTAGATAAGTTTAGTGATGGTTTTCACTTGATGAATAGGCTTGGATTAGACCTGTTGTCTGGTTGTTCCAGTGGATTAGGATTGCTGTGATAGAGGTACGAAAGTACTATCCGAGATATCCTGGTTGAGTATACATTCATATATGTGTTGCATGATTATGTGGTGCATTGATATATGTCATATGATGCATGCTATTATGTCACGTTTATTACTGCACGTTGCATTTCATGTTGAGCCGTATCTCCTTCGAGATAGCCTTTGCTGTTGAGCTGTATCTCTTTCGAGATAAGCTATATCTTGGGGCCGCTCAGCCCTGTCTTGTGGACGCATGGACACCGAGAGTACACAGTGGCCGACGGGTCGGGAGGGCTTCGGTGGTCCGGGACATTTTAGGTCCACGTCTGTCTTGTAGTGGATGCAGTGACCCAGAGGTTGGACCGCGCGGCACTATCCACTTGGCGCCTCTAGACTGAGCATTGTTGAGATCCTTTTGTGATTCCTGTTTCTTGACTACCCCGGTATCATGATCATAGCATGTGCATTTCATATAGGTCTGTATACTCATACTTTTGTACTGGGCGTTCTTATCGCTCACGTCCTCGGTTTTGTTTATCTTGGACACCCCATTCCCTCGGGGCAGGTCTCAGGTTGGATGGTTCCGGAGGAGCAGGAGGAGGACGTTGAGTAGCCGGTTGGTTTAGTTTCGGTATCATTTGATTCGATATGGTTGTACCAGATATTCTTTACCTTATTTTGAGTTGTTCTAGAGTTCGTTTGGGTTGTATAACTATCATTTGTTAGTTGTTTCCGCTATTATCTCTGATTAGTAATTATTAAGTTAATTGCATGCTTAGTTTTCAATTAGTAGGTGATTCTGGAACGGGTCACTACATTATATGGATGTGGCTCCTAGATCATGGGACCCATCATTACTGCTTTCAGTTGGGTTAGCATGTTTTATGATTAAGATTGTTTATATGTATGTTTATCTGAATTGAGTTGCATGCTTACTTGATTAATTTCATAGATTATGAAATAGATTGTTTCTATACATGATAGCATGTTTTATAAATTAGTTTGTTTATATACATGCTTACCATGTTTTATACTGGGATTTATTCTCACCGGAGTTATCCGGCTGTTGTCTTGTTTTGTATGTGTGCATGACAACAGGTGGGGCTGGATCAGGGTCGAGATGAAGATGAGAGAAGACGAGTTAGCGTGGTGATTCCGGACTTATTGTAGAGTTAGTTTAATACTTGAAATTTAGTATTTGAACCTTAGACTAGTTTGAATTAGAGTATGTTGTACAAGACTTGTATAATTATTATACTGATTTGTATAATCAATAGATGCCATTACCTTCCGCACTTTATTTTAAAAAGAAAAATTTTTAGACCCTGATTTATCTTAATTGATAATTAAATCCCAAAGATGATTAATAAGACAGATCAGCGTCCGGGTCCCCACAACAGGTGGTATCAGAGCGATAGGTCCTTTAGATGGAGATAGTCAGAGTTGATAGATCCTTTAGACGGAGATAGAAGAGAATGAGCGGGGTAGATGAATTTTCTTTCCTTGCATGTGTGTGCTAGCATGAGATTGATTCTAATGTTGATTGACATTGTGTGCTAGCATGAGACTATGTGTTACTGCTTTAAGATACATGGCTACCTGACTATTTGATTTAAATTGGTATTATGTATTCTTGAGTATGAATCAGATCGGATTCATGATCAGCAGTAAGATGATCATGATCAGAAAAAGATTGGCACAGATTGCAGTATTGGGTTACTAATGTTTTTGGTAATCAGATATAGCTCCCCGCAGAATTCCAGAAAAAGGCAGTACGTCATATGATCAGACAGGTAGGTCAGAACCTAAGATAGATGTGGCAGAGATTCAGATGGAAACACAGTTTCAGAGGTTTCAGTCGTTTCAGCCGCCGGTTCTGAAGGGAAATGCGACGCCAGCAGATTGTGAGAAGTAGCTTGAAGAAATAGAAATGTTATTTGAATTCCTAAATTTCACAGATGAGTGTAGAATTAGGCTTATTGAGAACCAATTGCATGAGGCTGCCAGAAGATGGTGGTTACTCACCAAAGGAGCTTTAGAGCAGAGTCGTCCAGTAATTACGTGGAAGATTTTCAAGTTTGAGTTTTATCAAAGATTTTTCCCCGTGTCATATAGAGAGGACAGAAGTGCAGAATTTGCAAACCTGAGACAAGGTCAGATGAGTATTGATGAGTACTTGGCACAATTTTTCACTTTGTTACGTTTTGCCCCTCTTATGGCTAGAAATGATTATGCTATTTCTAGTCAGTTCATTCAAGGATTGAATCCAGAAATACGTACGTTGGTGAATGTGAAGCAATCAAGTAATTTTGCGGATACCTTGAATAGAGCTAAAAGAGCAGAAACGGTTCTGATAGGACAACAGGGAGCATCGTATGTTCTTCCAGAATAGACTGCACAGCAACGGCCTTCCAGAGTAGAGATTGGCAGTCGTAGTGGTAAGGAAAAAGAACCATTGAGAATTCAAAAGAAACAGTTCAAGAAGTTAGGAAGTGATTCCTCTAGTTCTAGCAGTCCTGGTCCGAGCTATACCGGAGTGTATTGCAGGACTTGTGGAGGGAGACACTCCACAGAACAATGTCAGGGAGTGCTTGGGAAGTGCAATATTTGTAAGCAGACGGGACACTTTGCTAAAGTTTGTCCTCAGAAACATTTTCGAAGATCTTAAAGAGCAAAGTCATTGGTGGTAATGACAGAAGAACAGACCCAGAATTTACAACAGGTACTACTTTTTATGATTATATTGCATACGTATTGATGTGTACTAATGCATTCTTCATGAGTATCTGTGATTAAGTAGCATGGTGATATGCTATATTTGTGGGGTCTGTGTATACTGTAGTATTGATTCCTTGGTTGTTGAGGAATATGTTGATATCAGAGATCTCTGTGACATGTTATATACTACAGTGAGATGAACCCGGGATTGGGTTAGATTATGATGTACTTGTGTTATATGATTTCGATTTCATTATTGACATGTAATGCTAAACAAGTACAGAAATATCGTAGAATGTGTTCCAGAAATGGTGAGATTAAGATCAGATCTAGTTGAGAAATGAGGATTCTAGATCCAGAATTCCTTAGATTATTGTACTGTGATGACTCGATTAGTACAGAAAGGAACAGATGGTATCCTTATGTATTCAATAGACCTACTGAAATCGAGTTTAGCAACTACAGAATTGATAGTTACGGAAGGATTGATTGATATTTGCCTAGATAAGATTTCAGATGTGTTTGATATCAGAAAGGTAGATTTCAGAATTGAATCGATACCAGGTATTGTTTATATGATAGAATCCAGTGAAGAATGATATTGAATGTATAGAATGATACTGAATGATTAGACAGAATTGGAAGAATTGACAGATTAGAATACTGGCTGAGAATTATAGTTGATTGAGTATTCTCTTGAAGACATTTCAGTTCTGTTTCTAAATTATAGCGTTTATGTTCAGAGGTATTCTGAAGATTATGCTTGGTATATCTATGATGTATTGATATATTGCCGCATTTGATTGATTATGTTGAATATTTAAAGACTGTGTTAAATATTCAGAGAACTGTGATTATTGTATACAGAAATGGATCAGGTATGAATCTGGTATGCAGTTAGTGATACTGTGTGTATTCAGTCAGAATAGACAATATCTGCAGTTTGTATACCGATTTATTTGTACAGTTGAGACAGAAATCAGCGACTGTAAACGACACAGGTAACCGATATATCAGGATTGGCAGAAATGTCAGAAAGTCAGAATTTCTGAGTTTTACAGATTTTCTGATTATCTTATTCTCTTATTGTTATATCTGCTGAGTATTATTATTGTTCTACATCAGTATTTGTGATATCTTCTATTGTTGGGAGCATATTCTATTTGCAGATGAAATATAGCAGCTGATCAGATTGATATTAAGATATTTACCAGAAATCGTTGTTTTATGAGTTTCTTAAACTCATTAGATCTGTATAGGTTCTTTCTATTCTGAATCTGATGTGATACTACTGTTATTATGAATCAGTGTTGACACAGTTTATTGTAATCAGTTGAGTGTACATCAGTTCAGAAACCAGAGGGTTCAGAATTGTATTTTGCTAATCAGAACCGAGCATCAGTCAGATTAACAGATATTTGATTTTGTGATGGTATGGGACTAATTATTTTATGATATCAAAATGTTTCAGAATTGTTTACAGATTTTGATATCGGTGGTCAGAGTCGAATACCAGGTAAGTATTTTTTCTTTATCTTATATTATTACTGAGTTGTTTATACAGAATAGTTCGAATCTAGAATCACAGATAGTGTCAGAACCGCACAGTAGTGAAGTCAGTTTTCATTCAGATGTTTGTGAATGTATTATATTCGAACAGATAGTTGTGATATAAACAGATTAGATCAGTTATGGCAGAAATTGTACAGAAATGTTGGCAGAAGTTGTACTGATAAGTCTGAATTGCTAACAGAAGAAGACAGAAAGATAGAAATCAGAAGATTTGTTACAGAATATGTATATTTCTGAATAGAAATGGGAGTACATTTCTATGGTTTTTGTAATGACATTACAGCCATTTTCTTTAGATTTTGATATGATATGATTATGATTGACATATTTCTCAATCTATATCTATCAGTTTGTACCAGATTTCGTACAAACAGAACTAGATGACATAGATCGATGTCAAAGAAATGATCAGATGGATTAAAATATTAAATTATATGATATCAGATTGTGATTTTGATGGAGTTGTACTTGTGATAGACTATATCATAAGCTCTCTTGTGCAGATTTATTACAGATTGACAGGTAGTCAGAGAGATTGACAGATAGTCAGGGTGTAGTAATCAGATATTGGTAGAACTTTAGTGCTGGATGTTAGCACTAGTTATCCAGATAGTTCAGCATGAATAGATTTAAGACACCAACGTCGGATGATGACGATTGGTATTTGAAGATAAAGACTGAATATGTCCTGGATTGGGATAAGCTAATATGATAACAACTACAGGTAGTATTGTTTTGTTATAACTTACAGGTTGGTATATACGGATGTTGTATAACCAATATGGTGAGATAAATTCAGTCAGAAGGATTGTGAGAAGTATTGTGATAGGATACTTCTTGACTTTTTATTCCTGATTAGAATCAAAGATGGATACAAGGAAGATATTTCAGAATAAATCTAATGAGATGAGTTTGATTTAAACTCTGTTATACATTTCTTCTAGTATATCTGAATTGATTACTTATGAGTTCGAGGACGAACTCAGATCTAAGAGGGGGAGAAATGTAAGGCCCGAGACTTAATTACTATAATAAGACGTTGATTAATTGACATGAGTGAAGTTATACGAACTTGAATGAAGAAGCCGGGCAAGTCAAGATGTTCAACCGAACATCTCGAGATGTTCGGCCGAACATCTCAAACGAAATGACCCGCGCACATGCGCGAAGAAACACGCGCATATGCGCGAGGAGTCCAGAATATGCGCGAGATAATGCGCGCATATGCGCGACAGCTCCAGAATCTTTGGCGCATATGCGCGAGATGAAGCGCGCATATGCGCGAGTGGTTTTGTGGCAAATTTTGGAGAAGCCACGTATAATTGCATGCACGAGATATATATAGATATATATATATGCAAGCAATTCAGAATAAGGAAAAAGAAAGAAAACGAAAGGAACTTTGGAAATTTGTCCGGGTAGCTTGGGATCGTGATTGTGCAAAATCCGTCCGTCTGATTTTGAATCCGACTTCAGTACTGTGTTCCTATCAACACAGGCTACAACTGGACGTAAGTTTTGTTACGTTTAGACAAGATTTAAATTTATGATATTGTCAGAATTGAATATGATTCAGATATGGCGTTTCTGCTACCGTAGATATTGTAGAATTGAAGTCAGATTAAAGAACAGACTGTTCCTGTAATTTTTATGATTTTTGAAAGATATTGACTGAGATTGTATATCAGAAGTGTGTTAGTATTCAGGGTATGAATTGTATTGACACAGATTATGAGTTCAGTATTATATTTGTGATGTTCAGATTGACGGAGTTATTCAGATTGTATTAGTATGCCGTCGAAACATCAGTTGATTTAGATTGATCAGATTCAGTATTGATTTAGATTAATCAGATTCAGATATGACTTCGATTAGATTGTGATATTATTGATATGGATCAGATTGTATCTTATTCAGATATTGATCAGATTATGTACTGATTTGAGTATTGATAAGAACAGATTGTGTCTTGAATTATTCACTGATACAGCGTATTCGATATTGTCATTTCAGATTTGATATGGACAGAGTTGAATACAGGACATCATCTTCGTCAGACCGGGACGACAAAGGTATAATTCATGTGATATCTGGGAAGATATAACTCAAATCAGATCTCATTTGAGTTTCCCAATAAAATCACATACTAGACTATTATTTATGTTTTGATATGATTGTTTATAGATTTGTTTATAGAACTTGTATACAAATCTTGCTATGCTTTGTTTACAGATCTTGTGGCATTGCATTAGAATGATTATGTTTGTTTACAGATTGTGTATTCATGCATTAAGATAGGACAGTCTGGAGATCAGGCAGACTTCTAGATGTTCGGCGATATCTCAGCTTAGGGGAAGATCACCGCCCCTATTGTAGATGCGGATACAGATCAGGCCGAAATCTAGGAATAAGACGTACAGCACCACGATTGGTAGGGTAGGTGACAGTCAGTGACGTCTTATTCACAACGGGATCCCTAGAGTTATAGATCGAGTCAAGTCTAGACATGATTTTATTAGAACTGCATGCTTATATGGATGTGGCTCCTAGATCATGGGACCCATCATTACTGCTTTCAGTTGGGTTAGCATGTTTTATGATTAAGATTGTTTATATGCATGTTTATCTGAATTGAGTTGCATGCTTACTTGATTAATTTCATAGATTATGAAATAGATTGTTTCTATACATGATAGCATGTTTTATAAATTAGTTTGTTTATATACATGCTTACCATGTTTTATACTGGGATTTATTCTCACCGGAGTTATCCGTCTGTTGTCTTGTTTTGTATGTGTGCATGACAACAGGTGGGGCTGGATCAGGGTCGAGATGAAGATGAGAGAAGACGAGTTAGCGTGGTGATTCCGGACTTATTGTAGAGTTAGTTTAATACTTGAAATTTAGTATTTGAACCTTAGACTAGTTTGAATTAGAGTATGTTGTACAAGACTTGTATAATTATTATACTGATTTGTATAATCAATAGATGCCATTACCTTCCGCACTTTATTTTAAAAAGAAAAATTTTTAGACCCTGATTTATCTTAATTGATAATTAAATCCCAAAGATGATTAATAAGACAGATCAGCGTCCGGGTCCCCACAACAATACTTACATCCTTAGATAGCACTTGATGCAAGGAGCAAGAATCTCAACTCGGAATACAAATCGGATGGCTAAATCTTGATAAATCTTACTTCAAAGCTATGAGGAAAACTTTGAAGCTTTTCTGGATTTGTTCTCCTTTTTCTCAGTGGTCTCAATCTGAATGAAGATTCAACATTTAAATTGCATGGCAAATAACACATGGCTCATTTTTCAAGTGGCACGCATGACCGCGGTTGCGGTAGCTCAAGGAGCGTGGGTGAGCTCATGCTTCGGCAGCACTTTCATTTTCTGAAATTCGACGGCCACAGGTGCGGTCCCTCCTTGACCGTGGGTGCGATCTTGATTCGAATAAAATTTCCTACCCTACTGGACATCGACCGCAGGTGCGGTGTGGCTTCGGCCTCACCTTCAAAATTCAGAATTATGTTACCGCGGGTGCGGTCTATTTTGTACTCAAAACTCTAATTTCTCGTGCATTTTCTACCCTCATTGCATGTCATGCGTTCTCATATCTCTGAGTATCATATTAATGAAAACTAATAAATCTCAAGCCATATATCATGCATACTCATATCTTTTGAGTATTTCGTCAATGAAGACTAATAAATCTTGAGCCTTACAGTTTGCGGGGAACAATGCTGTGACAGCCAGGCCGACAGGGCCCGAGGCTACTTATGAGAGGTTTATGAAGATGTGGCCGAAGGAGTTTTTAGGGACGACAGATCCCATGATTGCCGAGGGCTGGATTAAGTCCCTCGAGGTTGTCTTCGAGTTCATAGAGCTTGGAGATGCGGACAGAGTTCGTTGTGCCACCTATCTATTCGGAGGAGATGCCCGCTTATGGTGGGAAGGAGCATCAGTAGCCCTGAACTTGGCTACACTGAGTTGGACGAGGTTCACAGATGTCACGCCCCAAGTCCGAAGCGTCGGTGACATCCGGAATTGTTTAACAATTATATTGAAAACAATAAAGCCTCGTATCAAATCAAACCAGTCTTTTTCATAAATAAAGTATTTTCTTACAACGACAAGGAAATAAAATACATCAGAGTTGCGAAATGCGGAAAACTAAACAAAAGGGATAACTTGATTCTTGCTCTTGAGCGATCACCAACCCCAGAAAGCTTCCTGCTCCTCCTCATTTATTTGTTCTTCATTTTTATCTGAAATTTGTAAGGGGGTGAGTGTTTTGGGAAACACTCAGCAAGTGGGGGTCGATCGATTCCAAAGATACATATAGAACTTAATTCTTTAAAACAGTTCTTTAACAATCTTTCAAATCTTATTACCTTTAACCTATCATATTGCAATGAACAAATATGAGACAGATAATTCAGAACGAATCAGATTTTTCAGAATGGTTCAGAAACAGATCAGATTATAACAAACAGAACACTGTTACTCATCTCATTTCCATGGTCAAATTGTCCCCAATATGTTACTCCTCTAAGGGGTGAGGCCAAAACTCGGTTTTATACCCACCGATGGGGGCCAGACAGAAATGGTTTTATACCCACCATTGGGGGCCAAATAGAAATGGTTTTATACCCACCATTGGGGGCCAGACAGTATCACAATTCTTGTCCCATTTCAAATTGAATCGTAACAATGTAACAAAGATTTCATATTTTATTAGACGGAATGTATCAGAGCTTTCAAATATCAGAGTTTCAAACGAGTTCAGCGGAATCAACGAATTTTGAAGCATAGCAAGAAAACATAATCGATCAAATTTTTAAACAGAACAAACCAATATTTTCGAAAAAGACATATCAACATGCATGTCACGTTATCTATATCAAAGTTTAAAAATATAAAGAAGATACGTACAACAAAATCCCACTTACTTGATTTTTATACAAAGCTCTTTCTTGAAATTTCGGCAGCACTTCGGCGCAACTCCAACAAATACTATCTTCGATCGAGGAGCACCTCAGCACGGGTTAGCAAACTTTGGACTGTTCAAAATCCTTCCATCCTTTTCTTGGGTTCGGCCGAATGCTGTTGGGAGAGGGAGAGAGGTCCGAAATTTTGGAGCTTTTGAGTGGAGTTTTTGGTGTGGTTTGTGTTGGTATGGCATGGTTTATTTATAGGTGCCAAAAATGGCTTCTCACCTCCCCAAGTGCACGCCTCCTTGCTCTCCAAGGTATGGAATAAATTTAGTCAGGGGTTAATAAATTATCAAGATCCATATTAAGCATCAAGGGTGTCATTTCTTACACCATAATTATGTCCTAACTCTTAGCTCCTCCCGCAGGTCCTTCATAGGTTAATGCGAAGGTCATTTCTTGCACATTTAATTTGTCCAAACTCTTGGCTCAACTTATAGGTCCCTTTTTCGTCCTATTAGGGAAAACTTGGTTGAGCTGCTTTGAGCTGACAGATCGTGTTCTTGAGCTCGGGTTTTACTCCTCCCGTGACAATACTTTGATGGGTGCGGTTACTTGTAGCTTGGCCTCCTGTTGAGCTCATTCCCGAGCTTTGAAGTTGCTTCCTCGAGTTAAATTTAATGAAAATCTAAGTTAATATTCAAGTTATTTAGTTGGAACAAACATTTTTGAGCTTAGTTTGAGTTAAATTTCAAGTTCGTATTACTTACTTGATTTGCTTTGGATCGTAAAATTTCGGGTTCTCACAACGGAGGTATTCTACTCCAAATATTTTACTGACGAAGTGCATTCTAGATTGACCAGGGAGTTCATGACCCTGAGACAGGGAGACTAGACTGTTACGGAGTTCATCCGTGAAGAACCTAAAGGGGGGGTGAATAGGTTCTTTAAGGCCCTTTAGCGTTTTTAAAACGAGTTTGCAAAAATTGCAAGCGGAAGACTTGAGGGACAATCACAAATAAAAATGAATGCGTAAAGTAATTGCGTAAAATAAATGCGTAGTAAAGTAAATGCGTAAAGTAAAGAGGGATAGAGATGTTTATGGAAGTTCGACGAAGAATCGTCTACGTCTCCCCTTCTCGATGAGGATCGAGGTATCACTATGACGACTTGGCTTTAGGAGCTCCAAGCTAGCTTTTACAACCACGCCTCGATGCGTCTACTTGGCCTTGAGGGCTCCAAGGATAGCCACGAACTTTACAACCCACTCGAGAGTATTACTTTCACTCTTTTTCTACAACTTTTTGATATTACAACTCTTTTAATCAACGCACACAAGAGATAGTAGAAAGCTTTGTAAGAGACAAGAGAGAATGGAGTGGGATTATTGAGAATGCATCCTCAAAGGCCTATTTATACTAGTCTTGGACGCCAAGGTTCGGATCTTCTGTTTATACTTCGGAACGTCCGATGTGATTGAAATCAATTTGCGTAATTCTGGAATGACTTCGGATCTTCCGTTCTTGACTTCGTAGGGTCCGAACATATGCTTCGGAGGGACCGATCAAACTTCGTTTCTTCTGAACAGTTCTTTTAGACAGTGTATGAACAACTTCGGAAGGTCCGAACTCCAGTTCGTACCGTCCGAACATTCCCGCGTTTCCGGAGATTTGAAATCTTCAACACTTCGTAGCTTCCGATCATGTCCATCGTAGCGTCCGAAATCTACTCAATCAACAGTCAGATCAATTTGTCTCCGGATTGAAGTGATTTGATTGCTTGTGTTCGGAACGTCCGATCCAGTCGTCGGAACGTCCGAACTTGCTCCTCGCAGCTTCCGAACAGCTTCTATTTTGCTTCTGATTGGCACAATTTCGGAACGTCCGAACCAAATTTCGGATCTTCCGAACGTAACCTTGTTCTTAATTTCCTGCATGCCTCAATATAAAACATTAGTAAATTTTTAATCCAAGTTTTGGTATCATCAAAACAAAAACTTTGGGATATGTTACAGCATTAAAAACATTAATCTCATCCTCGAGATTTGTATGCGTTTAAGGCGTAACAATCTCCCCCTTTTTGATGATCACAAAACTTGGTTAAAAATTGAGAAACAATAATCAACATAATCTAATGGTTATTAAATAACTCCCCCTTAATCAAATAACAAGTCTAAGAGGTTGAATTAATAGCAATTTTAACCAAATAAATTCTCCCCCTTTTTGCGATAATCAAAAAGACATAAGCATAAAGAGAGACAAATAAACAGGTAAAATATCCACTAATAAATGCAAGTCTTTTATACAATGATGCATAAAGATAACAAAAACATAAGCTAAGAATCCGCATCCTCGGACGATCCGAACACGTTCGGTGGATCCGAAGTGAAACGAAGCATCCGAATAAGGAACGGTGATTCCGAAGGAGCCAAGATGAGGAACACCTAAAATTTAAAATATTTAGCACATAAAAGAATGTTGAGCCATAATTATGGATAAATACAATTAATTTGTATTATCCGACATTATAATGCTCACATTAATAATACTCCCCCTCAATTTAACAAATATGTGAGTATTTGACTAATGTTTACAACTCAATCATGCCAAGTTCACCACGCAAACGAGTAAAAGTAGATTCATCTAGTGGTTTTGTAAAAATATCAGCAATTTGATTCTTGGTGTCAACATAGTGAAGTTCAACATCATTTTGCTCAATGTGATCACGAATCAAATGATGTCGAATGTCAATATGTTTTGTACGAGAATGTTGAACTGGATTCTTTGTTAGACTTATGGTGCTTGTATTATCACAAAAGATTGGAATTTTTGAAAAAGTAACACCATAGTCGAGTAATTGATACTTCATCCAAAGAATTTGTGCACAACAACTACCGGCAGCCACATACTCGGCCTCGGTCGTTGAAAGTGCAACAAAGTTTTGCTTTTTAGAAAACCATGACACCAAGCAATTTCCCAAAAAGAAACAAGTACCACTAGTGCTCTTTCTATCCACCTTATATCCTCCAAAGTCGGCATCACAGTAAGCTTTTAAATCGAAAAATGAGTTCTTAGAATACCATAATCCGAGATTTGGAGTATTTGAAAGATATTTGAAAATGCGTTTTAAGGCGAATAAGTGTGATTCCTTTGGACATTATTGAAATCGTGCACACAAGCAAACACTAAACATAATGTCAGGTCTACTAGCAGTCGCATAGAGTAGGGAGCCAATCATGCTACGAAATAACTTTTGGTCAACAGGTTTACCTCCCTCATCTTTGTCGAGTCTGACTGTCGTGCTCATAGGTGTGGATGAGGCTTTGGAAGACTCCATCCCAAACTTTTTGAGCATCTCCTTGATGTACTTCCCTTGGTTGACAAAGAAACCATCCTTGCATTGCTTGATTTGGAGACCAAGGAAGTAGTTGAGCTCGCCCATCATGCTCATCTCAAAGTGATCCTGCATAAGCTTAGAAAAATCTCTACACAAGTGTTCATTAGTAGCACCAAAAATAATATCATCTACATATATTTGTACTATCAGCAAATCATTATCTTTAGTCAAGGTAAACAAGGTAATATCAACTTTGCCCCTACAAAAACCATTAGACAGCAAGAAAGTAGACAATTTCTCATACCAAGCTCTAGGAGCTTGTTTCAAACCATACAAAGCCTTATCAAGTTTATACACATAATCAGATAAGTGCACATCTTCAAAACCAACAGGTTGCTCAACATACACTTCTTCTTTCAAATCTCCATTAAGAAAAGCACTTTTAACATCCATTTGAAACAATTTAAAGTCTCTAGAGCAAGCAAAAGCAAGTAGCATGCGAATGGATTCTAGTCTAGCAACAGGGGCATAAGTCTCATCATAATCAATTCCCTCTTCTTGACTATATCCTTTAGCTACTAGCCTAGCTTTATTTCTAGTGATTGTACCATGCTCATCTAACTTGTTCCTTAATACCCATTTAGTTCCTATGACAGGTCTATCAGTGGGTCTAGGTACAAGATTCCAAACTTTATTCCTTCTAAATTCATTTAGTTCATCTTGCATAGCAATAATCCAAGAATCATCAAGTAAAGCTTCTTCTATGTTCTTAGGCTCTATGTGAGAAAGAAAAGCAAGATAATTGCACATATTAGAGGAGCGAGTAGATACTCCCTTCGATGGGCTACCAATGATGAGGTCCATGGGATGATCCTTGTGCGTAGTCCACTCCTTCGGAAGAGGTACGTCCTCTTGATCTTTAGGAACATCATCTAGGCTTGTGGACTCCAACTCTTCGCCAAGGATATCTATATCATCATCATCAGAAACAACAGGTTTAGGCAAGCAAGGGTTAGTTTCATCAAATATGACATGAATAGATTCTTCAACTAGTAAAGTGCGTTTATTAAAGACTCTATATGCTTTGCTAGAAGTAGAGTAACCAAGAAAGATACCTTTGTCCGATTTAGCATCGAACTTACCCAGGTTGTCCTTACCATTGTTGTGGATGAAGCATTTTGATCCAAAAGCGCGGAAGTAAGAAATGTTAGGCTTTCTCCCTCTCCATAGTTCGTATGGAGTTTTCTTGAGAATTGGCCTTATTGATACGCGATTGATGATGTAACAAGCAGAACTCATCGCTTCAGCCCAAAAATATTTTGGTAGAGAATGCTCACATAGCATGGTCCTTGCAATCTCTACTAGGGTCCTATTCTTCCTCTCAACGATACCGTTTTGTTGAGGAGTTCTAGGACAAGAAAAGTTGTGACCAATGCCTTTGTTTTGACAAAAAATTGAAAAATTTTCATTTTGAAATTCCGTTCCGTGGTCACTACGGATTTGTTTGATCAAAAGATTTTTCTCATTTTCAACCTTTTTGACAAAAATTTTGAAATGATAAAAGGCATCACTTTTATGGGCTAAAAACAATGTCCAAGTAAAACGTGAAAAATCATCCACAATGACAAAAGCATAGGATTTACCTCCTAGACTGGTTGTCCTCGAGGGACCACCTAAATCTAGGTGAAGTAATTCAAGGGGCATAGAAGTGGATACAAAATTTTTATTTTTGAAAGATTCCTTTGTGTGTTTACCAAGTTGACAAGCATCACAAAAAGAATCTAATTTTAAATTCAGCTTTGGTATTCCGGAAACTAGGTCAAGTTTTAAAAGTTTTTCTATGGTGCTCATCCCAACATGACCAAGTCGTCTATGCTAAAGAATGTTGTCATCAACATTTAATGTTACAAGGATTTTTATTTTTAAAAAAGATGAAATCTTTAAATCGACCTTGTAAACATTTTCACTTCTATAACCTTTGAAACTAATGGATTTGTCAGTTGTGAGTGATACAGTGCAATCGTGTGGTGTGAATTTGACTTCATAACCCCTATCGCACAATTGACTAATTCTTAGGAGGTTATGTTTAAGTTCTTTCACAAGAAGTACATCATCAATAATAGTAGAGTTAGATATACCTATTGAGCCGATGCCTTCTATGATCCCTTTGCTATTGTCTCCAAAGGTCACCGATCCCTTTTCTTTTGGTCGAATGGATTGTAGCAGCTTCTTTTCTCCCGTCATGTGTCGATAGCATCCACTGTCAAGATACCAAGTGCTCGATAACTTGTCTACCCTTTGTCCCTATAAGATTGAGATACAATTTGATAGTTGGTACCCGTTTCTTTGGGTCTTTTGAGGTTAGTAGTAGTTGGGGATTTGGGGATCCATTTCCAATAACTATTCTTATTGTGTTGGTGTCTAAGTTTCTTGCATTTAGGTCTTATGTGGCCTATCTTACAACAGTAAGTGCATGTTGGTGGTGTTCTTAGTTTTGCCTTTGCGATAAGACTAGCGAAGTTGACTGATTTCTTTTCATATCCTAGACCTCCTTTGTCGAAGTTACACCTTTGCATGCTCAAGAGGTTTTCTAGTTTACCGCTACTCACATTGAACTTGTTGAAGGCTTTCTCTAAGTCTCTTAGGTTTGTCTTGAGCTTAGTGTTGTCATGCACTAGTTCAGTTTTAAGTTGCTTATTCTCATTTCTAAGTGACTTAGCCTTATTGTACATACTAGTGTAAGCGGAGAGTAATTCATCGTAAGAGGGTACCTCGTCGTCATCCGAGTCGGTCAGATGATCTTCCTTTGCCATGAAGCATAGGGTAGACTCCTCTTCGTTGTCGCTGTCGCTCCACGTGGCTAGAAGGGCCTTCTTCTTGTCTTTGCCGCCCTTCTTCTTGGAGGGACACTTGTTTGCATAGTGACCCTTTTGTTGACAGTTGTAGCAGGTCACTTCCTTCTAAATCTTTTTGTCCTTCTTGTTGAAGTTGGAACTCCGCATGAATCTTTTGAACTTTCTAGTGAGGAGTGCCATTTCTTCATCGTCGCTATCTTCAAGTTGACTGGTCAAGGCGATCCCTTTCGCCTTTACTTTGTCGTCATCTTTCTTTGTCTCCTTCCGGGTAGATACTTCAAGTTCATGGGTCTTTAGGGTCCCATGAAGTTGATCAAGGTCGTAGGATGCCGCATCTCCCTTGTTGGATTCAATGATAGCCGTGCGCTTTGCATCCCATTCCACCGGTAGTGCTCGAAGGGCTCTCCTCCACACTTGTTTAGTTGGGTAGTTCTCACCAAGTTGGGCAAGCTCATTGATGATTTGGGTGAGCCGCCGGAACATGGTGTCGATATCCTCCTTGGGTTCCATCTCAAAGGTCTCGTACTTGAGTTGGAGAAGATCTATCTTCGTTTCTTTGACTTGATTGGTTCCCTCGTGGCAAATCTCCAATTTGTCCCAAATCTCTTTTGCGGAGGTGCAAGCCGAGATTCGGTTGTATTCATTCATATCTAGGGAACAATGAAGAATATTCATAGCTTTATCATTTTGAGAGATAAGTTTCATATCGTCCTTGGTGAGGTCATCCATTCCCTTAGGAATTTCCTTATCATCCACCGTTTTCATGGGGATATAGGGACCTTTCACCGTTATTTTCCAAAGGTCGTAATCGACGGATTGGATTTATAGAGATATTCTATTCTTCCAATATCCGTAATTGGTGCCATTGAAAAGAGGGGGACGATTCGTGGATTGTCCTTGGGCATACTCGCTTGCTAGATTGGCCATTTTAAAAGATTTTGAAAAACTAGGCTCTGATACCACTTGAAGAACCTAAAGGGGGGGTGAATAGGTTCTTTAAGGCCCTTTAGCGTTTTTAAAACGAGTTTGCAAAAATTGCAAGCGGAAGACTTGAGGGACAATCACAAATAAAAATGAATGCGTAAAGTAAGTGCGTAAAATAAATGCGTAGTAAAGTAAATGCGTAAAGTAAAGATGGATAGAGATGTTTATGGAAGTTCGACGAAGAATCGTCTACGTCTCCCCTTCTCGATGAGGATCGAGGTATCACTATGACGACTTGGCTTTAGGAGCTCCAAGCTAGCTTTTACAACCACGCCTCGATGCGTCTACTTGGCCTTGAGGGCTCCAAGGATAGCCACGAACTTTACAACCCACTCGAGAGTATTACTTTCACTCTTTTTCTACAACTCTTTTGATATTACAACTCTTTTAATCAACGCACACAAGAGATAGTAGAAAGCTTTGTAAGAGACAAGAGAGAATGGAGTGGGATTATTTAGAATGCATCCTCAAAGGCCTATTTATACTAGTCTTGGACGCCAAGGTTCGGATCTTCTGTTTATACTTCGGAACGTCCGATGTGATTGAAATCAATTTGCGTAATTCTGGAATGACTTCGGATCTTCCGTTCTTGACTTCGTAGGGTCCGAACATATGCTTCGGAGGGACCGATCAAACTTCGTTTCTTCTGAACAGTTCTTTTAGACAGTGTATGAACAACTTCGGAAGGTCCGAACTCCAGTTCGTACCGTCCGAACATTCCCGCGTTTCCGGAGATTTGAAATCTTCAACACTTCGTAGCTTCCGATCATGTCCATCGTAGCGTCCGAAATCTACTCAATCAACAGTCAGATCAATTTGTCTCCGGATTGAAGTGATTTGATTGCTTGTGTTCGGAACGTCCGATCCAGTCGTCGGAACGTCCGAACTTGCTCCTCGCAGCTTCCGAACAGCTTCTATTTTGCTTCTGATTGGCACAATTTCGGAACGTCCGAACCAAATTTCGGATCTTCCGAACGTAACCTTGTTCTTAATTTCCTGCATGCCTCAATATAAAACATTAGTACATTTTTAATCCAAGTTTTGGTATCATCAAAACAAAAACTTTGGGATATGTTACAGCATTAAAAACATTAATCTCATCCTCGAGATTTGTATGCGTTTAAGGCGTAACAATCCGTAAGTTTGATAGGGGTTGCCATTTTGTGCCCCTAATTGCAAATGATGCCGGTGCTAAGCTGAGGCACTTTCTAAACGGTTTATGTGGGGACCCGGACGCTAATTAATGTCTTAATCATTATCAATGTCAAATATAAAAATTAAGAAATGTGGGACTAAATTTTTTCCTTTTTAAATTATAAATGCGAAAACGTAATTGTAATCTATCTGATATACATATCAATATTAAAGTAAAAGTTATGTACTACAAGTCTCTATCTCAACTAGATTCAACGACTATACATCCAGTGTTGAATCCTATTCTACTTCTGGGCCCGGATCTCCACGCTAACTATAATCTCTCATCCTCTTCTTGATCCTGATCCTGTCCCACCTGTTGTCTTGCACACATACAAACAAGACAACAGCCGGATAACTCCGGTGAGAATTGCATTCCCAGTATAAATCGTGTATACATGCATTTCATATAAAAAAATATAAAAGCATAAAATAGATATTCATAAGATGTATCAAAATCATAAACATAAATCAATACAAACTCTGAATCACACTCTGTGATTCCAAAACTCTGAATCGACTCATCCTAATCTAGGGATCCCGATCTGAATAAGAACATACACCCACCTACACTCCCTATCGGGGTGGTGGTACGTTCTTATTCACGGACTTTGGCTCTTTCCATATCGAATATCAGTAATAGAAGAAACTCAAATTCTATCCACTTCGATATAGCCAAACATCCGGTGTCTTGACCTAATTGTCACAGACTTTGGCACTTTCGCCAAATCACTATCCTGTGACAATGTGCAATGTGTCCGTGACTATTCCATCACTATCAGGCACCCCTTTCACGAGATCAATCGTTTACGACTAGGCGTATCCACCTATGACTCAATACATAAATCAATAGATCAAAGATATCAATTCCATTCAATTGCAAATATCAAGGCAATAAGTTAAAGTATGTGATTTTGGGAAACTCAAGTCAAATCAACTCGAGTTGTGCAATCCCACGTCAATATCAATTTATTCCTTTCTCTTCTCGGTCTGACGAAGTCGAAGTATCGAAGTCAAATCTGTCTATAACCAATCTGAAATGAGAATATCGAATAGACTGTGTTAATATACATCTCAATTCAAGGCCTGTTCTGATCAATATGCAAATCAAGACATAATCTGATCAATGTCAACGATACAACGATACAATCTTAATTAAACAAATCTGATTAATATCAATCTACTGATGTTTCGACGGTATAACAATACAATCTCAATAACCTTATCAATTTACACATCACAGATATAATAACACGGCTCATAATCAATATCAGTACAACCCGAAATCTTAACAATAACAGATCCTAATCTCAATTATGTACAATTTCGCAATAACGGCGATACAATATCAGTATATACGAATCAACAACTCGTCTGATCCAAGTCTAAATAATATCGATATACCCGGCAATACAATACCAGTCAGATATCAATCCCAACACCTCATAATCAATAACACAAATCTGATATCAATTCAATCTAATCACAATCAAATCAACTCTGAAATTCATAATAATTTCATACGGTATCTGTTCTTCGATCCGGTTTCGATTATACGATGTCTGATATCGCAAGAACAACATATATCAATCATATCTGATTCTGGCAGTACCATAATTTCAAATCATAATAAAACGTAGAGAAACTTACGTCCAGTTGAAGCCCTCGTTGATAGAAACACGGTACCGAAGTCGGATTGAAAATATAACGGACTGATAAACATAAAAATTGTACATTAATTAAATGTTTTATAATATAAATATATAGTTTTTGTTTTATTAAATGTTTAAATATTATATGTTTTATAATAAATTGTATAAAATATAAGTTGTTGTGTAATTACAAGTTTTTACTATTTTTTACAGGTTCGATAAAACAAGAATAAACTTGGCGTTGAAAATGGGATTAAGATGATTTTTGGACCTGTAGAAAGGTGATGTTAATATCTACAATATTGATGGCAAGAATGAGATAAAAATCCTCTCACAATTGGGATCAAATTAAGCAACAAATAAAGTTACCAAAGGAGTTGCAATTTTACCATGCTCTAGTATTTTGACCATATCTCTCAAATTACTTGGTCAAATAGTTTGAAAAAAATACCACAACTAGACAACTCAATTATCCACATGTTTCTTTTTATGTGAAGAAGATTTTCAAAAGTGATGTGTAATATATATAATATCTTGGAACACCAATGAAAACTTATGTGTAAAAAAATAATATTTTATTTGTGGTTGTCTCCCAAATTTGGCTATAAATAGGGGTGCATTGTAATCTATTGAGATATCCCTCATTCTATGAACAATCCTTTGAGTTCATAATATTTCTCTCTATATTTTTCTTTTATTTCTTCATTTAAATATAATTAGCATGTTAATTTCATATTCAAAGTTTTACACTTTGAATAATGAATAGCTAACTTCCTAAAGCTGAGATGAAAATGTGAAACTCTTGGTATGATAATAAGGTCACTAAAAGGTAAGAATCTATGTTTTATATTATTTAATCATTATTTATTGTTTATGTTATATTTTTTTTTAAGAATTTTTATACCCTACTTATAAGTGGGAGTTTTGATTTATTGTTGCTATATGTTACACTAAATTCTTGGAACCATTTAAATGTTAGTTTGGTATTACCAACCATTTAAAGTGGATGCCATGATTTATTATATATTAATATATTATAATATTAAATTACATAGAACCATTTAAATGTTTGTTTGGTTTTACCAGCCATTTAAAGTGGGAACCTTGATTTACTATATATAAATATATCATAATATTAATTTCTTGGTACTATTTAAATGATAGTTCGGTTTTACCAACCATTTAAAGTGGGAACCTTGATTTAGTGTTTACAAATATATATAGCACAATAAATACTTGACAACATTTATAAGTTTTGGTATATATTATATATTTATAAGATAATAATATATAACATAATATAAATATGATTATTTAATATATTGGAACCATTTTATTAAGTGGATTTCAATAATGTTCGTTAATGTTAACTTTATTAAAATACCAAGAGTGGATCCTTTAATTTCAACTACTTAAATTAAAATTTGAAGAATTAAAAATTACCAATTAAAGATTCAAACAACTAAAAGAAAAAATAAATAAAAAGAAATTGAAGTGGACTTGTAATTACCTTAGCTTCCTCGTGGATACGATATTCGGACTCACCGAATTATACTACTTGTGGACAACCTGCACTTGGGAGTGCAACAAACCATGACAGATTTGAAAGATACTATTGCTAAATTTGAATTTGCACTTAATGTTCATGAAAAAGGTAAATTTCCTTCACAACCTCTGCCTAATCCTGTTGTGGGGACCCGGACGCTAATCATTTTCTTAATCATCTTTGGGATTTAATTATCAATTAAGATGAAACAAGGTCTAAAAATTTTTCTTTTAAAAGTACAAGTGCGGAAGGTAATGGCATCAATCTAATATACATCTTAGTATAAAAGTACAATAATGTACATTACTCACTCAAACTAATCTAAGGTTTAACTACTAAATTTCAAGTATTAAACCAAGTCTACAATAAGTCTGGAATCACCACGCTAAACTCGTCTTCTCTCATCATCTTCTTGACCCCGATCTTGTCCCACCTGTTGTCATGCACACATACAAAACAAGACAACAGCCGGATACTCCGGTGAGATATAAATATCCCAGTATAAAACATGATCAACATGCATGAACGCCATATAAATCATAAAGCATACTATCATGCATAAAATCAATAACAATAGGTTCCATGGTCTGCGAAACTAAATCAGATAAGCATGCAATGACAATGGTTCCCAAATTCCCTGAACTCACAATAACATAAGCATGCAAGTAATAACAATGGATTCCCTGATCTAGGAAACAATCTATCTAAACATGCTAGTCAAATCAAATCATGTCTTGACTCGACTTGGTTCTAACTCTAGGGATCCCGGTGTGAATAAGACGTCAATGACTGTCACCTACCCTCCCAATCGGGGTGATTGTACGTCTTATTCCTAGACTTCGGTCTGATCTGTATCGACATTTACAATAGGAGAGGTGATCTTCCCCTAAGCTGCGATATCACCGAACGTCTAGAAGTCTGACTGTTCTGTCAAGACTCTCCTATCTTAAATGCAATGCATATCAATCTATAAACAAAGCATAAACATCTCAAAAGATTTGAATACAAATTCTATAAACAAATCATAATATAAATAACCATTCTAGTATGTGATTTTGGTTGGGAAACTCAAATTAGATCTCATTTGAGTTGTATCTCCCCAAACAAAACATGAATTATACCTTTGTCTTCCAGGTCTGACGAAGACGAAGTCCTGTATTCCAATCTGTCCATATCAATCTGATAATGACAATTCATAAAAAAATACCATATCAGTATATAACTCAGTTCAGAATCTGTTCTGATTAATCCTCAACTCAATACATAATCTGATCAATATCAATGACATAACAATGCAATCTCAATCAATATCAAATCTGATCAGATGTCAGTCTGCTGATGTTGCGACGGCATAACAATACAATCTGAATAACCCCGTCAATCTCAACATCACAGATATACTACTAGGACTCATAATCAATACTGATATAACTTATAATCTCAACGATAACACAATTCTGATATCGAATCTCAGTCAAATCAACACCAAAAATCATAACAATTAGAGAAACAGTCTGTTCTTTAATCTGAGTTCAATTATACAATGTCTACTATAACAGAAACACCATATCTGATTCATATTCAATTCTGACAATCTCATAAATTCAAATCTTGTCTAAACGTAATAAAACTTACGTCCTTGTGTAGCTCGTAGCAAGAGGAACTCAGAACTGCAGTCGGATTTGAATTCTGATGGACGGATCTTTCACAATCGCAAATCTAAAAGGCGTAAGAGAAAATTCTCTCCAAAGCTCGGCCCCTTTTTCTGAATTTCTGAGGGAAAAACGTGTCATTCTTATATATATATTTCATGCAACACCAGGAAACGTGGCTTATTTTTCAAGCTGCACGTTGCACCGCGGGTGCGGTCATGCTTGCACCGCGGGTGCGCTGTGCTCTCGGCACCAATTTCATTTTTCTGAAATTCGACGACCGCGGGTGCGGTCACCCTACTGTAGCTGCACCACAGGTGCGGTCCTTCTAGCACCACGGGTGCGGTGATGTTTCGGCCTTCCCTTCATAATTTCATTTTAATGACCGCGGGTGCACTCCTGTTCTAAGCGCGGGTGCGGTCTCTCTTGTACTCAAAAACTCTAATTTCTCATGTCTTTTCTCCCCTCATTGCACATCATGCATTCTCATATCTTCCGAGTCCCACGTTAATGAAGATTAATAATCTCGAGCCTTACATTTCTCCCCCACTTAGATCTGAGTTCGTCCTCGAACTCATAAGTAATCAATTCAGATATACTAGAAGAATTGTATAATAGAGTCTAAATCAAAACTCAAATATCTGATTCCAGTCTGGAATAAGAATTCACTAAGTATAATATCATAATACTTCTCCAAATCCTTTTGACAGAATCAATCTCGCATTACTGGCCATACAACATCCGCATATGCCGATCTACAGCTCATAGCAAATCATTACCCTCAGCTGTTATCCAATCTGTTTATCTCCTTCAAGGATATATGAAATCTTGAGCCTCACATACCAACAGTCAACGTCCGACTTTGGCATATTAAATCTATCTGATCTGAGCTATCTTCACTCTCTTATGAATTTAGCTACATTTTCTTTGCCATATCTCTGACCGTATCAGACCCTATCTCAGGTATCTCCGAGATATTACTCTTATACAAAGGAAATATGCAATACTCACTGTATAATATATCATCTGTAACTATCTTACTATCCATCTGATAATCTGAATACAATTATCGTACAATAATTCACACAGCGACAATATATCATATCAACTAGTGCTAGCATCCAGCACTACAGTTCCTGGATATCCTCCAGTATCAGGCTAGTTCACTTCAACTATCTGTCGATCTACAGACGATAGGTGAAAAATCATGCTATACATTCTGCCAAAAGTACAAAATCAATCGAGAATCACAATCTGATATGCTCTACTTCTACATTCTGGTCAATATTACCATTTCTCTGACATCGATCTTTGTCATCTAGTCATGTTTGTATGTCATCTTGTACAAACTAATAGATATAGATTGAACAATCTGTCACTCACAATCATATCATATCACAATCTGGAAAGTATTATAATGGTCTTATTACGAAATTCATCGAATTATACTCTCCATGTCTAGTCAGAAATATACAAATTCTGTAATAAATCTTCTGATCTCTATCTTTCTATCTTCTTTTATTGGCGATTCAAACATTTCAGTACAAACTCTGCCAAAATTTCAGCATAATTTCTGCCATAACTGATTTAAGCTGTTTATATCACAATTATCTGTTCGAATATCATACATTCATAGTTACCAACTGAAAACTGAATTCACTACTGTGCGTTTCTGACACTATCCGTCATTTCAAGTTCGAACCATTTGATATAAACAAATCAGTTAATAATATAAATGAATGAAAAATACCTACCTGGTATTCGGTTCTGATTATCGATATCAATTTCTGCTGTACAATTCTGAAACATTTGACATCACCAGATACTCATTTTCATACAGTACAATTCACATATCTGTCCCTCTGATCGATACTCTGCTCTGATTATCGAATTAAGTTCTGAATATTCTGGTTAAATCTCTGAACTGCTATATATCATCTGCAAATATAATATGCTCTCAAACAATATAAGCTGTCTCAAATACTGTTTTAACAATAACAATACTCAAGAAGATACAAAACAACAATCATATAAGATAATCTGCCAACTCAGAGCAAAATAAATTTCTGACATTTCTGATCTTTCTGACATCGGTATTATTCTCAGCCACTGATCACAATCTGAACTGTGTCAAAATATATTGGTATATTAATTTCAGATATCACATACTCTGAATACAATCTCTTTCAATCGAATTCATATCTGAACAATCTCTGTATACAATCATCACAGTTCTCAGAATATTCAATAAAATCTTCAGATGTTCGATTCAATCAATCAGATGCTGCACATATATCAACATCTCATAGATACCACGATCATGAAAGCATCAGAATATCTCTGAACAAACTGAAACATGCCAAAGAGAAACACTAAATCGGATGTAACTCCTGGTCGACACTCTTCTACTGATCTTTCAATTCTTTCAATTCACTCTGTATCATTCTGTACATTCTATATCACTCTGTACTGAATTCTAAACAACAAGCAATACCTGGTATCGATTCAATTCTGAAATCTATCTTTCGGATACAAGGCAAACCTGAAATCTTATCTGGCAACATCAGTCAACTCGCACATCATTGGCAAATCTGCCAATGTTAGGCTCGATTTCAGTATGTCTATTGAATACATAAGGATGCCATCTGCTCCTTTCTGTATTAATCGAGTCCCTAGACAACACAGATATCAAAGGAATTCTGAATCTAGAATCCTTACTGTGTAATCTCTACTCATCAGCCATATCTAGTCTGAATCTTACATTCTCTTGAAAAGAATCTATAATAGTTCTGTACTTGTTTTAGCATATTAATATCAATAATGCAATCAAATCAGAAACACAAGTACATCATAATCTAGCTCAATCTCGTTCTCATCTTACTGTAGGATACAATATTCTACAAAAATATCCGATATCAACATTTCCCCACTTGTAAGGAAATTAATACTACAGTAAACAAACCCAATAGATACAGCATATCTCCATGCAACTCAGTCACAGATAATCATAAAGAACGCATTAGTATATATCAATACATATGCGATGTACTCATAAAAAAAATAGTACCTGTGGTGTGTTCTGGGTCTGTACCTCAGTCGTTGTCCTCAGACAATTCTGTTCCCTAAAATCTTCGAGAACCTTTCTGGGGACAGGCTCTAGCAAAGTGTCCCGGCTCTTTACAAATATTGCAACTACCAGTCACTCCCTAGCATTGCTCTGTGGGATGTCTCCCTCCACAAGTTCTGCAATATACACAAGTATAACTTGGGCTAGAACCACTAGAACTAGATGAACCGCTCAGTTCGCTTGCTAATTTCTTGAATGGCTTCTTTCGAGCTTTCAACAAATCTTGCTTTCCACTCGTGCTGCCGCGATCAAATCGAAGAGGGGATTGCTGTGTTTGGGGTTGTATCGCACACACCCTTGTTAGTTGTCTAATCAGACTCGCCTCCGCTCTCTTCGCTCTACTCAAGGCATCAGCAAAATGGTGAGTCGCTGCATATTAATCAATGCAACTATCTCCGAGTTCAATCCTCTGATGAACTGATCCGCTACAGCTTCATCATTCCCAATTAAATGAGGAGCAAAACGCAGTAGGGTAGAGAATTTAGCCACATATCCTTCAATATTCAGTTGACCTTGTCTCAAATTCTCAAACTCTGCTTTGTTGTCCTCTCGGTACGAAACGGAGAAAAATCTTAGATAAAATTCAGTTCTGAATATTTCCCACGAAATCACTGTACCTCTCTGTTCTAACATTCTTTTACTGGTAATCCACCAACTCCTAGCGGCTTCTCGTAACTTGTTAGGCACCATTTTAACTCTCTGTTCATCTGTACAATCAAGTAAATCGAACAATATTTCTATGTCATCAAACCAGTTCTCACAATCTTCAGACGTCTCGATACCACTCAGAATTGGCGGCTGCAATAACTGAAACTCTTTCAACTTTGTTTCCATCTGAGTCTCTGATACATCTATCTGTTCAGTCGAATTACTACCCCTTTCTGGAATTCTCCGTGGAGGTATATCTGCTTATCAAAACATTAGTACCCAAATACTACAAATCTGTTCCAATCTTTCTCTGATCATCTTACTGCTGATCAAGAATTGAATCTGATTCATACTCAATAATACATATTACCAATAAAAATCAGATAATTAGATAACATGTATTTCAAGGCAGTAAAGCATAATATCATGCTAGCACACACAATGTAAGTCAACAATAAAATAAATCTCATGCTAGCAATCACATGCAAGGAAGAAAAACTCATCTACCCCGCTCATTCTCTTCTATCTCAATCTAACTCAGTCTAAAGGATCTATCGCTCTGATACCACCTGTTGTGGGGACCCGAACGCTAATAATTTTCTTAATCATCTTTGGGATTTAATTATCAATTAAGATAAACAGTGTCTAAAAATTTTTGTTTTTAAAGTACAAGTGCGGAAGGTAATGGCATCAATCTAATATACATCTCAGTATAAAAGTACAATAATGTACATTACTCACTCAAACTAATCTAAGGTTTAACTACTAAATTTCAAGTATTAAACCAAGTCTACAATAAGTCCAGAATCACCACGCTAAACTCGTCTTCTCTCATCATCTTCTTGACCCCGATCTTGTCCCACCTGTTTTCATGCACACATACAAAACAAGACAACAGTCGGATACTCCGGTGAGATATAATATCCCAGTATAAAACATGATAAACATGCATGAACGCCATATAAATCATAAAGCATACTATCATGCATAAAATCAATAACAATAGGTTCCATGGTCTGCGAAACTAAATCAGATAAGCATGCAATGACAATGGTTCCCAAATTCCCTGAACTCACAATAACATAAGCATGCAAGTAATAACAATGGATTCCCTGATCTAGGAACCAATCTATCTAAACATGCTAGTCAAATCAAATCATGTCTTGACTCGACTTGGTTCTAACTCTAGGGATCCCGGTGTGAATAAGACGTCAATGACTGTCACCTACCCTCCCAATCGGGGTGATTGTACGTCTTATTCCTAGACTTCGGTCTGATCTGTATCGACATTTACAATAGGAGAGGTGATCTTCCCCTAAGCTGCGATATCACCGAACGTCTAGAAGTCTGACTGTTCTGTCAAGACTCTCCTATCTTAAATGCAATGCATATCAATCTATAAACAAAGCATAAACATCTCAAAAGATTTGAATACAAATTCTATAAACAAATCATAATATAAATAACCATTCTAGTATGTGATTTTGGTTGGGAAACTCAAATTAGATCTCATTTGAGTTGTATCTCCCCAAACAAAACATGAATTATACCTTTGTCTTCCAGGTCTGACGAAGACGAAGTCCTGTATTCCAATCTGTCCATATCAATCTGATAATGACAATTCATAAAAAAATACCATATCAGTATATAACTCAGTTCAGAATCTGTTCTGATTAATCCTCAACTCAATACATAATCTGATCAATATCAATGACATAACAATGCAATCTCAATCAATATCAAATCTGATCAGATGTCAGTCTGCTGATGTTGCGACAGCATAACAATACAATCTGAATAACCCCGTCAATCTCAACATCACAGATATACTACTAGGACTCATAATCAATACTGATATAACTTATAATCTCAACGATAACACAATTCTGATATCGAATCTCAGTCAAATCAACACCAAAAATCATAACAATTAGAGAAACAGTCTGTTCTTTAATCTGAGTTCAATTATACAATGTCTACTATAACAGAAACACCATATCTGATTCATATTCAATTCTGACAATCTCATAAATTCAAATCTTGTCTAAACGTAATAAAACTTACGTCCTTGTGTAGCTCGTAGCAAGAGGAACTCAGAACTGCAGTCGGATTTGAATTCTGATGGACGGATCTTTCACAATCGCAAATCTAAAAGGCGTAAGGAAAATTCTCTCCAAAGCTCGGCCCTTTTTTCTGAATTTCTGAGGGAAAAACGTGTCATTCTTATATATATATTTCATGCAACACCAGGAAACGTGGCTTATTTTTCAAGCTGCACGTTGCACCGCGGGTGCGGTCATGCTTGCACCGCGGGTGCGCTGTGCTCTCGGCACCAATTTCATTTTTCTGAAATTCGACGACCGCGGGTGCGGTCACCCTACTGTAGCTGCACCACAGGTGCGGTCCTTCTAGCACCACGGGTGCGGTGATGTTTCGGCCTTCCCTTCATAATTTCATTTTAATGACCGCGGGTGCACTCCTGTTCTAAGCGCGGGTGCGGTCTCTCTTGTACTCAAAAACTCTAATTTCTCGTGTCTTTTCTCCCCTCATTGCACATCATGCATTCTCATATCTTCCGAGTCCCACGTTAATGAAGATTAATAATCTCGAGCCTTACATTTCTCCCCCACTTAGATCTGAGTTCGTCCTCGAACTCATAAGTAATCAATTCAGATATACTAGAAGAATTGTATAATAGAGTCTAAATCAAAACTCAAATATCTGATTCCAGTCTGGAATAAGAATTCACTAAGTATAATATCATAATACTTCTCCAAATCCTTTTGACAGAATCAATCTCGCATTACTGGCCATACAACATCCGCATATGCCGATCTACAGCTCATAGCAAATCATTACCCTCAGCTGTTATCCAATCTGTTTATCTCCTTCAAGGATATAAGAAATCTTGAGCCTCACAAACAAACAGTCAACGTCCGACTTTGGCATATTAAATCTATCTGATCTGAGCTATCTTCACTCTCTTCTGAATTTAGCTACATTTTCTTTGCCATATCTCTGACCGTATCAGACCCTATCTCAGGTATCTCCGAGATATTACTCTTATACAAAGGAAATATGCAATACTCACTGTATAATATATCATCTGTAACTATCTTACTATCCATCTGATAATCTGAATACAATTATCGTACAATAATTCACACAGCGACAATATATCATATCAACTAGTGCTAGCATCCAGCACTACAGTTCCTGGATATCCTCCAGTATCAGGCTAGTTCACTCCAACTATCTGTCGATCTACAGACGATAGGTGAAAAATCATGCTATACATTCTGCCAAAAGTACAAAATCAATCGAGAATCACAATCTGATATGCTCTACTTCTACATTCTGGTCAATCTGACCATTTCTCTGACATCGATCTTTGTCATCTAGTCATGTTTGTACGTCATCTTGTACAAACTAATAGATATAGATTGAACAATCTGTCACTCACAATCATATCATATCACAATCTGGAAAGTATTATAATGGTCTTATTACGAAATTCATCGAATTATACTCTCCATGTCTAGTCAGAAATATACAAATTCTGTAATAAATCTTCTGATCTCTATCTTTCTATCTTCTTTTATTGGCGATTCAAACATTTCAGTACAAACTCTGCCAACATTTCAGCATAATTTCTGTAATGCCTGCGATTCTTGTAGATAGTTGAATATGAAACGCAAGAACAGACGGGGCGAAACGATGCGATAATATATGAAATTTTGAATGTGCAACACCGCACCCGCGGTAGAATTAGACCGCCCCCACGGTGCATGGACAGTAGGGTGCCCAAATTTGAGTTTGCAAGATCGCACCCGCGGTCCTAACCATACCGCACCCGCGGTGCTGAGACCGCACCCACGGTGTTTACATGACCGCACCCGCGGTCGACTATTTTGGAAAATGCTAGGGCTGCCGAAGGCACAGCGCACCCGCGCTCTTGCTGATACCGCACCCGCGGTGCTGCGTGTTACGAAAAGACAAAGCCATGTGTTATAAATCATGCAAAGTATATATAGAGCTGGCTTCATTTCCTTCTTGCTCAGATGACACAGCCGAGAGAAAGAGAGAAAAGGGAAACTTAAAGAAGAAGGAGAAGTCTTGCTCTTGAATTTAGATTTCGCATGATTTAGCCATCCAAATCATATTCCGAGTTAAGAATTGTGTTCCTTGCTTTGAAAGCTACAAAGTGATGTAAGTATTGTTTAATTCTAGCAAGTTTCACGATTTAGATGTTAGAGGAATTGGAATATGATAGTTATATTATGTTCTTGTCGTATTGAGAATGATATATTTGTAAACAGATCGAAGAACAGATATCATATGCAATTATTATGAAATTCAGCATAGTTAGAAGTACATTATATCGATTTTGAATATGGTTTTGTGCATAGGAGTTGAGTATGAGTTGAGGATGATATAGTGTTGATATCTGTCGAGATTTGGATCGACCGGTGTTAAGAATGTACGTCGTTATGCCGTCAAATTGTATCGAGATCACGTAATGACTTGGATATGTGTTGATTAGATAAGAGATTGATAGATTTTGTATCAACATTTCCATTTCAGATTCGTATTGTCAACCGTGACAGCAACTGTGCGACGAAAGGTATAGTACATGTTTTGTTTGGGGAATTACGACTCAAATGAGATCACATTTGAGTTTCCCAACCAAAATCACATACTTGTTTTATTGTTTATATCTAGATATGATTATGATTGTTTATAGATTTGTTTATAGAACTTGTATACAAATCTTGCTATGCTTTGTTTACAGATCATGTGGCATTGCATTAGAATGATTATGCTTGTTTACAGATTGTGTATTCATGCATTAAGATAGGACAGTCTGGAGATCAGGCAGACTACTAGACGTTCGGCGATATCACAGCTTAGGGGAAGATCACCGCCCCTATTGTAGACGCGGATACAGATCAGGCTGAAGTCTAGGAATAAGACGGACAGCACCTCGATTGGGAGGGTAGGTGACAGACAGTGCCGTCTTATTCACAACGGGATCCCTAGAGTTCTAGTCGAGTCGCGTCTAGACAGGATTAGACTCGCATTGCATGATTATATATGAATGACATTCATATTAGCATGTTTCATGTGTTTAGATTGCTTTAATGCATGTATACATGTTTATACTGGGATTTGTTCTCACCGGTTTTCCGGCTGTTGTTATGTCTGTATGTGTGCATAACAACAGGTGGGGCAGGATCTGGGTCGAGACAGAGATGATCGGGTTAGCGTGGAGATCACGGGCATAGCAGATGAACAAGTAGTTGTCTTTTATTATGTACTGTATTTTAATACTGGTTAGTTGAGGACATACAGAGCAAGACATGTATTTTGTGTTTGTATGTTGTAAATTTAATAAAGGATTATGCTTGTTTAGTTACATTTGATTTAACGTAAAAAGCGAAAAATTGACCCACGTTTTAGAATAATGATCCATTTAATCCCGAGAAAAAGAATTAGAGCCCGGGTCCCCACAACAGGTGGTATCAGAGCGAGAGTTCCTTTAGACTGAGATAAGATAGAATGAACGGGGTAGATCGAGTCTTCTTCCTTGCTTTATGATGTGCTAGCATGATTAGTGCTTTCCTTATTGCGTGTGTGTTATCTGATTGATTATGACATGTGCTTAACTGAATCAGAACCGATTCTAGATCAGAGGTAACTGACTAGAGGAGGGATGAGATGGTTGTATATTTGGTATACTAATCAGTTGGATTATTAGATTCATGCCTCCTCGAAGAGCAGCAGTGCCTCTACGACCCACAGCACCAGAACAGGGTAGCACATCCGGAGATCCAATGGACGTTACTGCTACGCCAATGGAGACGCTGCTCAAAAGATTTCAATCCTTTCGACCGCCAACCTTGAAAGATACAGAACTGGCAGTGGATTGTGAAAGTTGGCTTGAAGATATTGAGATGTTATTCGAGTCTTTGGAGTATAGTGACGAGAAGAGAATAAAGCTAATTGGCCATCAATTGCAAGATATAGCCAAGAATTGGTGGTTGAACATTAGGAGAGCTTTAGAGCAACGGGGTACCGAGATTACTTGGAAGGTATTCAAGACGGAGTTCTATCAGCGTTTCTTTCCCATCTCCTATCGCAAGGATAAAGGTGCAGAATTTGCCAATCTGAGGCAAGGGCCACTGAACATTGAGGAGTACGTTGCCAAATTCTCTTCTTTGCTTCGTTTTGCACCCCATGTTTCAGGTAGTGACGAGGCGGTGGCGGACCAATTCATAAATGGCTTGAACCCGGACATCTTTACCTTGGTAAACACGGGAAGACCTAATAACTTTGCGGATGCATTGAATCGAGCCAAGGGTGCAGAAGCAGGATTGTTGAGGCAGCGGAGTGCTCCTTATGTTGCTCCGATACCGAGACCACCAACCCCTACCATTCCACCCCCTCCAAGATTTGATAGTGGCGGTAGTAGCAGTGGCAGAAAGGAACAACTGGAGGCGAAGGGGAAACAGTTTAAAAGACCTGGGAGCAGTTCTTCAAGCTCCAGTGGATCAAGACAGACTGGTTTTGATCAGAGTTGTAATGCCCGAGATTTAATTATTTAATCAGACATTGATTAATTATCATGATTGAGGTTATACGAACTCAAATGAACCGATATGACAAGGCCAGGCGTCGTTGCAATTGTTAGCCAAGTTTTTGGACAGAAACCTCGGCGCTCGAGCGGTAGAAAAGCACCGCCCGAGCGCCAATGTCTCGGTAATTCATCTTTCGGGCAGAAGGTTCGGCGCCCGGGCGGTAGATTTCGACCGCCCGAGCGCCAAGGGTGCGACTTGTAATTGCTGGACAGAATATACCGCGCTCGAGCGGTAGATTTGCACCGCTCGAGCGCCGACCAAAATGCATGAAAAGTAAACACGTTTCTTTAACCGACCGATTTGGTATATATAAATACATATATACGTTGTTCCTTCAAAAAGAAGGTAAGAAATCGAGAAAAGGGTCTGGGGATAGTTCTAGAAAATCCTTACGCCTTTTGTGAGAACTCCGTCCGTCTGATTTTGAATCCGACTTCAGTACTGTGTTCCTATCAACACAGGCTACAACTGGACGTAAGTTTTGTTACGTTTAGACATGTTTTGAAATGATGCTGTGGTCAGAATTGAATAGGATTCATATATGATGTTCTTGTCATGTTAGACATCATAGAATCGAAGTTAGATTGAGAAACAGACTGTCTATCCAATTGTTATGATTTTCAGAGTTGATTGGACTGAGATTTCATATCAAAATTGTATGATCGTTCAGAGTTTGAGTTGTTTCGATATTGATTATGAATTCTTATATTATATCTGTGATGTTGAGATTTATTGGGTAACAAGACTGTATTGTTATGCCGTCGAAACATCAGTTGAGTTAGATTGATCAGATTCAGATATGATTTCGATTAGATTGTGATATTATTGATATGACTCAGATTGTATCTTGTTCAGACATTGATCAGATTGTATACTGAATTGAGTATTGATCAGAACCGATTGTATATTGAGTTATTCACTGATACAGCGTATTCAATATTGTCATTTCAGATTCGAGATGGACAGATTTGAATACAGGTCTTCGTCCTCGTCAGACCGGGACGACAAAGATATAATTCATGTGATATTCGGAAAGCATAACTCAAATTAGATTAATTTGAGTTTCGTACTAAAATCACATACTAGATTATTGTTTATATTGTTACCTGATTATGCTTTGATAACAGAATTGTGTTCAAGCAGGTAAGATAATTGTGATATTCAGTTATGAATATGATTATGCTTTGTTTACAGATTGTTATTCATTGCATTTAAGATAGGAAAGTCTTGACAGCCATTGTCAGACTTCTAGACGTTCGGTGTATCTCAACTTAGGAGTAGCCATTACTCCTATTGCTAGCCGTCGATACAGCTCAGACCGAAGTCTAGGAATAAGACGTAACGTCACCCCGATTGGGAGGGTAGGTGACAGCCATTGACGTCTTATTCTCACCGGGATCCCTAGAGTTATAGTTGAGTCGAGTCTAGACATGATTTGACTAGAACTACATGTGTTTATAGATTGGGGTTTCATAGACTATGAAACCCATTATTATTGCTTTCAGTCATGATAGCATGTGTTTATGATTTAGATTCTATATGCATGCTTATCTGATTTGAGTTGCATGTTCAGTTAGATTAGATTTCATAGATGATGAACTCTATTACTATTGTTATTGCTTTTATGCATGACAGCATGTTTCATGGATTATTATTTGTATATGCATGTTTAACATGCTTTATACTGGGATTTATTCTCACCGGAGTTATCCGGCTGTTGTCTTGTTTTGTATGTGTGCATGACAACAGGTGGGGCTGGATCAGGGTCGAGATGACGATGAGAGAAGACGAGTTAGCGTGGTGATTCCGGACTTGTAGCAGACTTGGTTTATTACTTGAATTTAGTAATTGAACCTTAGACTTAGGTTGTACAGTATTGTACTTTTCTACTGAACTGTAGTTTTTATACAGAGATGTATATTGTTTAGATTCCATTACCTTCCGCAGTTAAATTTTTAAAAGAAAAATTTTTAGACCCTGTTTATCAGAACTGATAATTAAATCCCAATAATGAGTAAGAAGATGATTAGCGTCCGGGTCCCCACAACTGGTGGTATCAGAGCGATAGTTCTGTTAGAGTAGGTGCCCGTCGAGCCAAGTGTTGGCCGAGTGTTCACAATGAAACTCTATGAATAAGCAGTCTTTATTTTAATAATATTTGAAATTATTATTTTGGCAAATCTTTATCTGTATACCCATGCTAGCTGCATAGATAAAGCCCTTGAATATACAAATAGTAGAAAGAATATGAGATGCTCATATGATGAGTATCATGAAACTCATATTTGTAATACTGTATATTCTAAACGGTTCCTAGTCGATTCAGCCGCCACTAAGAAGGATATAGGCCGCTCGAGTTAGAGACTAGTATCTGCGATGTGAGTACCATGTTTCATTGGTAGGGGACATTGTGATGTCCGAACATGCAGATAGGTGCTCCTTGTAGAGTGCACTGAACAACCCTCCATAAAAGGACTTTCCAAGTGGTTCTCACTTATCGAGTGGAAAAGTCCTGGTTTATGGTTGTACAGAAATAGTCCTTATGACCCGGGACAACATTGAGACTCTATGTGCTAGAATTACACTTTGACTTGTTTACCGACTCTCATGGGGTCATCAGGTGGCAAGGTTGGGTGTTCTGTCGAAACACATAGGAGTCGATGCATTGTAGTCGGGGATTCACCGCTTACCTTCGGGTATGGATATCCTATGTGTAATCATGTGTATGTAGGTTGAAATCTCTGGCCAGAGTATGGTTGTAATTATGAAAGGGGTTTCATAGATTACACCATTGATGCAACTACAACATGACACATAGTATCGATTCATTGACAACTCTCGATAAACCAATGGTTGTCGAATCGGTCGGGATATATGAGTTGAAGGGACCGTACTGTACGCTAACCATAATGGAATGGTTCTTGCAGGCACTATCATGTGATACCTAGGGAATCACGTAAGCGATGCTGCTAGGCGTTTAACGTGATTGGTTGGGTACTATCAGACTTGAGTTCTGACGTTCTTACTATCAAGGAGTTGATAAGTAAGAATGGAGCAATTGGGGTATGCTCGAATAAGGACATGTTTAGTCCGAATCACATGGAGATGTGAACCCACGGCTAGTTGTATCAATGAACCATTGAGGGCCACACAAGTACTAGCTTTGTAAATCCCGATGAGAAGTAAAAATAGTTCAATGTGTTGAACGGCTTATAAAGGAGTTTATAAGTGCAAAGAAAAATAGAAGTATGACTTCTAAGAGAGAAACATAAATTTTAATTTATGGAAGTGTTCCTAAGATTAAAATTTGGCCAAGTAAATAATGTAGTTGAAAATTGTGATTTTCATAAACATTATTGTGGACTAAATTAAATTAATTCAAGTGTTGAATTAATTAAACACTAGTGGACCTAGTAGAGTCTAAATAATTAAATTAATTCAAGTGTTGAATTAATTAAATAATATTGAGTCTTGTAGAGCTCAATTAAAATAATTATTTAACTAGTGGGACTTGAATAAATTCAAGTAGTATTTAATTAATCTCAAATGTGTTTGAGATAATTAAAATTTAGTCCATGGTTTTTAATGTGTTAGAAACCATATAATATATGCATGACATGCTAGGGTTTGCATGCTTGGGAGGTGAAGAGACTTTGAATACTTTTTAATAAAATAATGCATGGCATGGGGAACAATTTTTTTTCCACTTTTCCCACACCCAAGTCTAGACTTCACTCCCTCATTCTTGTATCTCACCTTGGCCGAAATTTCCCTTTTTTTCTCTCCATTTTTCTCTTCTTTTGTGTTCTTCAATTTGTTGGAGAAAACACAACACTTCTCTTTGAAAAATCCTCAAATATTTCTAGTGCAATATTTGAGGGGATCTACCTAGTTGGTGGTGGGCCTAATTTGAAGGAAAGATTCAAGGATTTGGAGGAGGAGCTTGTAGATTCATCTTCCATTCAAGAGCTTTGTTGTTCAACAACAAAGTTGGAGCCACAATCAACTTTTCAAAGTTGATAGGTATATTTTCTTATCATCCTATGTATGGTTTTGATTTTGTAAATATTACACAAGATTTTTATAATGGTGGCCGAAATTTTATATCAAAAATTCGATTTTTGTGCTTCCGTTGTGCTTCCGGCCATCGTAACCGGTCCGCTTTCAAGTGGTATCCGAGCTAAGGTTACGGATTTTGTGTAATATTTACGTAATATTATGTTGAGATCGATTTCTAACCGCTTGAGATTTTTTTGTGCATAAAATACAAGGGCCGAATTTTAAAAACAAAAAAAAAAAATAGTTTTTTCGGGCAGCCCGGCTGCTCGAAAATTTCGGGCAGCCGAGGGGCTGCCCGAAAGTTGCTGTTTTTAAATAAAAAAAAAATATATTTTTTTTTGGTTGCCGGAATCCGGCGACGGAGCTCCGGCAACGGCGATGACGACTAGGGTTTCCAAAAGTGTTTTGGTGAATCTTAGTGTCATGGGCCTTGAGATGTTGGGCCATTGGATGGACAACATAATTTGTGAAATTTAAATGGGCCAAAATATTTTTGGTGAAAAATGGTTTTTGGGCCCTTAAGTTTAAATTTACAATTGTTGCACATATTTTCTCATAAAATAAATAATTGAAGTAGGACTTTAATTATTTATAGTAAATGGTGATTTACAAGAAATTCGATTATAAATAAATTAATTTGAAAGTAGACAAAGGTGTTTGTATACTTTGTTAATTTAATTTATAATTGTGGCGGTTAGTGATTGGATCAAGATATATAATATTGGATCAATTAATTATAGTGATAATTAATTGATGGTGTATGATATGTGATAATATGCATGAAGGATGATCAAAAGCCCAAGCCCAATTTGCTAGGTGTATGCTAGGATATTTGTGTTGAATGATTGTAATAATTATCAATTTATCAAGTGGGCTTGGTTTATGGCCCGTTCCCACCCCATGAGATGTATCCCTATGTGCCATGGATATTTATTTGTAAATATTAGAATAGGGGAAGATCAAGATTGGAAGATGGTGGCCTTGGTGATTATGAAGATCGAAGACATGTAATATTGGATGCTAATGTAATAATTTAGTTGCATTGCATCCCGTGCATTTACCCTAGGATTGGACCTAGGCCCGTGTTTGGCTCACACGGGCCATTAGTTTTGGGGCGATTGATCATCCTTGTATTGTTTTCTATTTATGATATATGCATGATATGTTATAAATAATGAGTATGTGCGTTATTATTATTATAATAACAAAGTTGCATGAATCCGGCAAACATACGATCAAACATGGCGAGCTTTTAAAATAAAATTAATGATGAGACCTTTCAAAATTAAAAAACCCTCATTTTGAATAAGATTCAAAATAAATATCAAGCCCGAAAAGGGGAATTATAAATTTGTTTATAATTTCCTTGTCTTCCATCGACAATGGGTGCATGATGAACGCTACCCGTACTCGGGGCTCGGCTCATATTATTGGGGGAGCCTCGAGTGCCGGAAAGCTGTGACATCCATTGACATGGTGATGTGAACTACGTGGAACTCCCATGATTTCGGCTCATATTATTGAGGGAACTCATGGCGACCGTCCATTAAGGTTCAACATCGATGGGTAAGGCTTGACACGTGAAGATGAACGACGTCATATTATTGGGTCCTAATCAAACGTGAGACAAAAGTTTACGTAGAGGGTTGCATTGTGATGCAATTGGAAACTACCTTTTAGGAATTGTGATTGGCTGATATTATTCGGGATCATAATTCGCTAATTGGACCTTACGTACCTACTGAGGAAAGGAGTTTCCCGTCTTCACCAGAGGGTAGTGAAAGATGTCAAAACAGTGGGAGTAAATATTTATAAAGTTAAAGTCCATACTTTATATCTTACCAAATATTTAAAATAGTCATCAACATTTATCTGTTTTTACTTTTCAGTACAAATCGACAATGTCTTCGATGCGCAATTCGATATCTATAATACTCGACAAACACATATTAACTGGACCTAATTACCTCACTTGGCTAAGAAATTTGAAAATAGTCTTAAATTTGGAAAGGGTAACATATATACTAACTCAGTCGCCCCCTGTTGAGGCTCCGACTGACTGCAATCCTGAGGAATTGCAGGCTTACAAGGAATGGTGTGACCATGACTTGATAGCCAGGTGTTATATGCTGACTTCTATGAACGATGAGCTACAGAGGCGTTTTGAGGGTGCAAAGAGTGCTGCTGACATTCATTTGCATCTCAAACAGCTCTTTGGAGAGCAAACGCGTCCTCTTAGGCATGCTACCGTCAAGGAGCTGATCACTTTGCGCATGCGAGAGGGGACCTCGGTCCATGAGCATGGCCTAAAGGTGATCGGGCTCGTGGACAAGCTCGTTGGCATGGATCTGATCCTGCCTTCGGAGTTGACCACCGACATGTTGCTGTTATCGCTGCCTAGCTCATTTGATCCTTTTGTGGTGAACTTCAACATGAACAAGATGGAACCGACCCTTGAGGAGTTGGTGAACATGCTTGTTACGTTTGAATCCACCATCAAGAAAGAGAAGTTGGTTCTTTATGTGGGTTCTTCATCTGGTACGAAGATTGATCCACATGGGAATGGAAAGAAGCGTTCTTTCCAACGTCCCAAGAAGAACGTGCCCTTGTTGAGGCAATCTCCGAATCCCGTTGTGGCAGCCACACCAGTTAGGGCTGACAAGACTAGTGATGTTTGTCATCACTGCAAGAAGCCTGGACATTGGAAGCGTAATTGCAAAGAATATCTTGCCCAGAAAAGTTATGGAAATGGTATGTTCTACATTGAAGTAAACATTTCAATTAACTCTACTTCTTGGGTATTGGATACCAAATGTTGATCACATCTCTGTAATGTGTTACAGGTGATGGGAAGAAGTAGGAAGCTTAAGGAAGGTGTGACCTTCTTGAGGATGGGCAATGGAGCAAGAGTTGCTGCCAAGGCTATTAAGGATGTTTACTTATTGTTGAACAATGACTTTAAGTTAATTTTAAGAGATGTTTTGTTTGTACCTGTTTGGTGTAAAACATTGTTTCCATTTCTATTGTGATAAAAATGGATATTCTTGTTTATTTAGCAAAGGTGTTTGCAACATTTACAAGAATGAATGTTTAATTGGTACTTGAGAACTTGAAAACGATCTCTATAACTTAAAAGTAAAAGATATTCTACTAAATGTCCATTCAAAGGCAGATACCATATGAGATATGGATGGGTAAGCCTCCCAAATATTCTTATCTTAGAATATGGGGAGCCCTGCTTATGTGAAGCAGGTAAGTGGGAGATAAATTGGATTGTTGATCCATTTTATGTTACTTTGTGGGATATCCAAGGAATTAAGTTGGATATCATTTCTATCATCCCCAAGAAACAAAAGTGTTTGTTTCTAGGAATACAACCTTTTTGGGAAAAGGATTTTCTATTGGATAGAAAAAGGGAGATGATAGAACTCGAAGAGGTTCGAGAGAAACCCACAATTATGGAACCCACACCCGATGAGCCAAGAGAGGAGATACAAGCTCCTAAAATATCCGAGAGACTCTCGAGACCACCTATGAGGAATGGTCAGCTTCTTGAAGAGGGCCATGATGAGCCTAACCATGGATGTGATCCAAGGACCTTCAAGGAAGCGTTATCGGATGCCGATTCATCCAAGTGGCTTGAAGCAATGGAATCTGAGATGAATTCCATGCATTCGAACCAAGTGTAGGATCTTGTGGATCCACCTGAGGGAACTGTTCCCATAGGGACTTGGGGCGGATGGGAAGGTATTGACTTTCAAGGCGCGATTGGTGGCAAAAGGATGTACTCAAAGACAAGGAGTTGACTTTGAGGAAACCTTTTCCCAGTCGTAATGTTCAAGTCCATAAGGATTTTGCTAGCCATAGCTGCATGGTATGACTATGAGATATGGCAGATGGATGTCAAGACAGACTTTCTTAATGGGGATTTTAAGAAAGTTATTTACATGTCTTAACCTGAAGGGTTAACATCTATCGGAAGTGAACATATGGTATGCAAACTTCAGAGATCTATTTATGATCTAAAGCAGGCATCTATGAGTTGGAACCTCAGATTCGACAGTACAATCAAATAGTTTGATTTACTAAGAGTCCTGAGGAACCCTATGTGTATAAGAAGGTCAGTGGGAGTGTTGTGACATTCCTGGTGTTATATGTTGATGACATTCAACTCATTGGGAATGATGTAGGAATGTTGCAATCAACTAAGATATGGTTAGCGAGTAAGTTCTCGATGCAGGACTTGGGTGAAGCATCTTTTGTATTGGGAATACAGATCTATAGATATAGATCGAGAAGATTGCTTGGTCTCACGCAGTCCACATACATTGATACCATCGTGAAGCCGTTCTCGATGGATGAGTCCAAGGGAGGACATCTACCAATGTGTCATGGCGTGTCCCTATCCAAGTCTGTCTCCCAAGACTGATGCAGAGATAGTGGCGATGACACGCATTCCGTATGCTTCGGCAATTGGTAGCATCATGTATGGGATGATATCTACACGTCTTGACGTGGCTTTCGCACTAAGTGTAGTGAGTAGATATCAATCGAACCCTGGTCTTCCACACCTGAAAGCTGTGAAAGACATCCTCAAGTTGTTGAGAAGGACCAATAAGTTGTTCTTGGTGTATGGGGGTAGAGAACTGAAATTGGAAGGCTATACCGACTCTAGCTTCCAAAGCGATATCGATAACTCGAAGTCAACCTCTAGTTTTGTATTCATGCTCAACGGTGCTGCTGTCTCTTGGAAGAGTTCCAAGCAAGACAATAATACGGATTCCAGCACAGAGGCCGAATACATTGCTGCATCAGATGCAGCAAGAGAGGCTGTTTGGATAAGGAATTTCGTCCAAGAGTTGGACGTCATTCCTAATGGAATTGCTCCTATCCCGGTGTTGTGTGACAACACGGGAGCTATAGCTCAAGCAAAGGAGCCAAGGTCTCATCAGAAATCCAAACTCGTATTGAGAAAGTACCACATCCTCGGAGAGATTGTGGAAAGAAGAGTAGTGTCTATTGACAAAGTCGGCTCCGCAGATTATGTTGTTGATCCACTAGCTAAGCCTTTACCTGGACCATTGTTCGACAAGCATCGCGAATCAATGGGTTTTAAGCATATGGGTAGTTGGCTCTAGTGCAAGTGGGAGATTGTTAGAGTAGGTGCCCGTCGAGCCAAGTGTTGGCCGAGTGTTCACAATGAAACTCTATGAATAAGCAGTCTTTATTTTAATAATATTTGAAATTATTATTTTGGCAAATCTTTATCTGTATACCCATGCTAGCTGCATAGATAAAGCCCTTGAATATACAAATAGTAGAAAGAATATGAGATGCTCATATGATGAGTATCATGAAACTCATATTTGTAATACTGTATATTCTAAACGGTTCCTAGTCGATTCAGCCGCCACTAAGAAGGATATAGGCCGCTCGAGTTAGAGACTAGTATCTGCGATGTGAGTACCATGTTTCATTGGTAGGGGACATTGTGATGTCCGAACATGCAGATAGGTGCTCCTTGTAGAGTGCACTGAACAACCCTCCATAAAAGGACTTTCCAAGTGGTTCTCACTTATCGAGTGGAAAAGTCCTGGTTTATGGTTGTACAGAAATAGTCCTTATGACCCGGGACAACATTGAGACTCTATGTGCTAGAATTACACTTTGACTTGTTTACCGACTCTCATGGGGTCATCAGGTGGCAAGGTTGGGTGTTCTGTCGAAACACATAGGAGTCGATGCATTGTAGTCGGGGATTCACCGCTTACCTTCGGGTATGGATATCCTATGTGTAATCATGTGTATGTAGGTTGAAATCTCTGGCCAGAGTATGGTTGTAATTATGAAAGGGGTTTCATAGATTACACCATTGATGCAACTACAACATGACACATAGTATCGATTCATTGACAACTCTCGATAAACCAATGGTTGTCGAATCGGTCGGGATATATGAGTTGAAGGGACCGTACTGTACGCTAACCATAATGGAATGGTTCTTGCAGGCACTATCATGTGATACCTAGGGAATCACGTAAGCGATGCTGCTAGGCGTTTAACGTGATTGGTTGGGTACTATCAGACTTGAGTTCTGACGTTCTTACTATCAAGGAGTTGATAAGTAAGAATGGAGCAATTGGGGTATGCTCGAATAAGGACATGTTTAGTCCGAATCACATGGAGATGTGAACCCACGGCTAGTTGTATCAATGAACCATTGAGGGCCACACAAGTACTAGCTTTGTAAATCCCGATGAGAAGTAAAAATAGTTCAATGTGTTGAACGGCTTATAAAGGAGTTTATAAGTGCAAAGAAAAATAGAAGTATGACTTCTAAGAGAGAAACATAAATTTTAATTTATGGAAGTGTTCCTAAGATTAAAATTTGGCCAAGTAAATAATGTAGTTGAAAATTGTGATTTTCATAAACATTATTGTGGACTAAATTAAATTAATTCAAGTGTTGAATTAATTAAACACTAGTGGACCTAGTAGAGTCTAAATAATTAAATTAATTCAAGTGTTGAATTAATTAAATAATATTGAGTCTTGTAGAGCTCAATTAAAATAATTATTTAACTAGTGGGACTTGAATAAATTCAAGTAGTATTTAATTAATCTCAAATGTGTTTGAGATAATTAAAATTTAGTCCATGGTTTTTAATGTGTTAGAAACCATATAATATATGCATGACATGCTAGGGTTTGCATGCTTGGGAGGTGAAGAGACTTTGAATACTTTTTAATAAAATAATGCATGGCATGGGGAACAATTTTTTTTCCACTTTTCCCACACCTAAGTCTAGACTTCACTCCCTCATTCTTGTATCTCACCTTGGCCGAAATTTCCCTTTTTTTCTCTCCATTTTTCTCTTCTTTTGTGTTCTTCAATTTGTTGGAGAAAACACAACACTTCTCTTTGAAAAATCCTCAAATATTTCTAGTGCAATATTTGAGGGGATCTACCTAGTTGGTGGTGGGCCTAATTTGAAGGAAAGATTCAAGGATTTGGAGGAGGAGCTTGTAGATTCATCTTCCATTCAAGAGCTTTGTTGTTCAACAACAAAGTTGGAGCCACAATCAACTTTTTAAAGTTGATAGGTATATTTTCTTATCATCCTATGTATGGTTTTGATTTTGTAAATATTACACAAGATTTTTATAATGGTGGCCGAAATTTTATATCAAAAATTCGATTTTTGTGCTTCCGTTGCGCTTCCGGCCATCGTAACCGGTCCGCTTTCAAGTTCCTCTAGATTGAGATAGTCAGAATTGATAGATTCCTCAGACTGAGATAGCAGAGAATGAGCGGGGTAGATTGAATTTTTGTCCTTGCATGTGATTGCTAGCATGAGATTTATTTCAATGTTGACTACATTATGTGTGCTAGCATGAGTTATTGCTTTCCCTATTACATGTTGCTTGTTATCTGAGTTGTTTGCAGCATGTAATTACTAAGCCTGGATCAGAACCGAGTCTGAATCAGAGGTATATGATCAGAGGAGGGCTGAGACAGATTGTATAGATGGTGTACTAATCTGTTTGATATTCAGATATACCGCCTCCAAGAATTTCAGAAAAGGACAGTACTTCGTCTGAACAGAGAGATGTATCAGAAACTCAGTTAGAAGAAAAGATGAAGGAATTTGAGTTATTACAGCGGCCGGTTCTGAATGGTACCGAGACATCTGAAGATTGTCAGAACTGGTTTGATGATATAGAAATCTTGTTCGATTTACTTGACTGTACAGATGAACAGAGGGTTCAAATGGTGCCTTATCAGTTACGAGAAGCCGCCAGGAGTTGGTGGATTACCAGTAGAAGAATGTGGGCACAGAGAGGTACAGTGATGTCGTGGGAAATATTCAGAATTGAATTCTATCGAAGATTTTTCTCAACTTCGTACCGAGAGGACAAGAAATTAGAGTTTGAGAATTTGAGCCAAGGGCCGCTAAATATTGACCAATATATTGCTAAATTCTCTACTCTACTGCATTTTGCTCCTCATTTAGCTGGAAATGATGAAGCTATAGTAAATCAGTTCATCAGAGGGTTGAACTCAGAGGTAGTTGCATTTATGAATTTGCAACGACCTTACCATTTTGCTGACATCCTGAGTAGAGCAAAGAGAGCTGAGGCGAGTCTGATTAGACAATTGACAAGGTTGTGTATGAAGCCACTTCAGGCACAGCAATCCCCTCTTCGATATGATCACGGCAGTACGAGTGGGAAGCAAGATGTGCTGAAAGCTCGAAAGAAGCCATTCAAGAAGCTAGGAAACGATTCATCTAGCTCTAGTGTTTCTGGTCCAAGTTATACTGGAGTGTATTGCAGAAGTTGCAGAGGAAGACATTCCACCGAACAATGCCAGGGAGTAACTGGTAGATGCAATATTTGTGGACAGCCAGGACACTTTGCTAAAGTTTGTCCCCAAAAGCGTTCCCGAAGATCGTAGGCAACAGAGTTCACTTGAAACCACAGATTCAGAATTCACAACAGGTACTAGTCTTTATGATTCTATTGCATATGTATTGATATATACTAATGCATTTGTTAAGATTATCTTGGACTGAGTTGCATGGAGATATACTGTATCTGTTGCGTTTGTATGTACTGTAGTATTGATGTCCTTGCTTGTTGAGGAAGTGTTGATATCAGAGATTTCTGTATATATTGTATACTACAGTAAGATGAGAATGAAATAGAAATAGCTTATGATGTACTTGTGTTCCTGATTTGAACGCATTATTGATATGTATAGGCTGAACAAGTACAGAATTATGATAGATTCCAGTCAGGAAAGTATAAGATTCAGACCAGATATGGCTGATGAGTAGAGATTCACAGTAAGGATTCTAGATTTCGAATTCCTTTGATATCTGTGTTGTTTATGACTCGATTGATACAGAAAGGAACAGATGGTATCCTTATGTAGTCAATAGATATACTGAAATCGAGCATAATATTGGCAGATCTGCCAGTATTGTACGAGTTGGCTGATATTGCCAGATAAGATTTCAGATTGCTTTATATCAGAAAGATAGATTACAGAATTGAATTAAGATCAGATATTGATTGTATGGTAGATTCAGTATAGAATGATATTGAATATCAAGAATGATACAGAACGAATTGAACGATTTGAAAGATTAACAGCAGAATACTGAACAGGAGTTACATTGGAGTAATGTTTCTCTTGGGCATGTCTCAGTATGTTTAGAGATATTCTGAAGATTTATACTCGTTATATCTATGGTATATGGATATATTTGCAGTGTCTGGTTGATTGACTCGAGTAGTTGGAAATTATACTGAATATTTAAAGATTTTGTTGAATATTCTGATAATTGTGAGTATTGTATACAGAAATTATTCAGATAAGAATTCCGCTTGAAACAGATTGTATTCAAAATATGCGATATCTGAAGTTAGTATACAGATAGATTTTGATACAGTTGAGACAGAGATCAGTAACTGAGAACGAGACTGATGTCAGAAAGACCAGAAAGTTCAGAAATTTCAGAAATATATTTTTCTGATTGGGCAGATTATTTTATTCGACTGTTGCTTTATATCTGCTGGGTATTGTTATTGTTCTAAATCAGTATTTGAGATATTTTATATTGTTTTGGGGGAGCATATTTTATTTGCAGATGAGATATAACAGTGGATCAGAATGACATGAAGACATGTTTGATTACTCAGAAGCAATCTTATTGCCAGAGATTACCGTTTATGAGTTCTTTGAACTCACTAGATCTGTATAGGTTACTGCTATTTCGTATCTGATTGGATATTACTGTTGTTTTGAATTCGTATATGATACAGATTGTTGTGAACCGTTGAGATTATATACAGTTCAATTGTATCAGAGTTAATTTAAAGAATTACAGCAGTTCAGAAATGAGATCAGAATGTGTCAGAGTGTTTCAGAATTGTATAACAAAATTGACATTGAGAGTCAGAGCCGAATACCAGGTAGGTATTTCTTCTTTGATTTATATTATTAACTGATTGTTTGTGCCGAATAGTTCGAATCAGATATCACAGATAGTGTCAGACATGCACGTTAGTGGATTCAGTTGTTATTCGGATAACAGACAGTTTGGATATAAACAGATTAAAGCAGTTAGAATAGAATTGGTACGGAAATGTTGGCAGAAATCATACTGATATGTTTGAATCGCTAACAGAAAAAGACAGAAAAATAGAAATCAGAAGATTATTACAGAATTTGTATATTTTTGAATAGAAATGAGAGTTCGTTTCTATGGCTTTGGTAATGACATTACTGCCATTTTCTTACAGATTGTAATATGATATGATTAAGATTGACAGATTGTTCAATCTATAATTATTAGTTTGTACCAGATCACGTACAAACATGACCAAATGACACAGATTGATGTCAAAAAAGTGGTCACAAAGATCAGAATGCCACAGTAGATTATGTCAGATTGTGATTTTGCTTGAGTTTGTATTCGTGATAGAGTATATCATGAACTCTCTCTTAGATGATTTTATAGATTGACAGACCGTCAGAATATATTAGCCAGATATTGGAAGATTTTGTACAGCTTTAGTGCTGGATGTTAGCACTAATTGATATGACTTATTATCATGACATGACAATAGCTATCAGCTTATCAGATGGATAATGAAATAGTTTTAGTCAGGACAGTATACAGTGACTATTACAGATTTCTAATTCTTTTGAAGAAAATTCAAAGGAAGATGAAGATAGTTCAGAAAGAACAGATGTCATAAACCAACATCGGATGATGATGATTGGTATTTGAAGTCGAGGAATGAATATGTCCTAGAGTAAGATAAACAGATTTGATGATAGTGGGCTGTATCGAATTATTATAGACTGGATTGGATTATACGGATGTTGTATAACTAACATGGCAAGATTGATTTTGTCAAAGTTAATTTGAGAAGTATTATGATAATATACTTCATGAAGTTTTATTCCAGATTTGAAATCAGAGGTTGATACAAGAAAAAGATTTCAGAATGGATTCATTGAGATGAGAGTTTGATTTAAACTCTGTATACATTTCTTCGGTTATATCTGAATGGATTGCTTGGGAGTTCGAGGACGAACTCAGATCTAAGAGGGGGAGAAATGTAATGCCCGAGATTTAATTATTTAATCAGACATTGATTAATTATCATGATTGAGGTTATACGAACTCAAATGAACCGATATGACAAAGCCGGGCGTCGTTGCAATTGTTAGCCAAGTTTTTGGACAGAAACCTCGGCGCTCGAGCGGTAGAAAAGCACCGCCCGAGCGCCAATGTCTTGGTAATTCATCGTTCGGGCAGAAGGTTCGGCGCCCGGGCGGTAGATTTCGACCGCCCGAGCGCCAAGGGTGCGACTTGTAATTGCTGGACAGAATATACCGCGCTCGAGCGGTAGATTTGCACCACTCGAGCGCCGACCAAAATGCATGAAAAGTAAACACGTTTCTTTAACCGACCGATTTGGTATATATAAATACATATGTACGTTGTTCCTTCAGAAAGAAGGTAAGAAATCGAGAAAAGGGTCTGGGGATAGTTCTAGAAAATCCTTACGCCTTTTGTGAGAACTCCGTCCGTCTGATTTTGAATCCGACTTCAGTACTGTGTTCCTATCAACACAGGCTACAACTGGACGGAAGTTTTGTTACGTTTAGACATGTTTTGAAATGATGCTATGGTCAGAATTGAATAGGATTCATATATGATGTTCTTGTCATGTTAGACATCATAGAATCAAAGTCAGATTGAGAAACAGACTGTCTATCCAATTGTTATGATTTTCAGAGTCAATTGGACTGAGATTTCATATCAAAATTGTATGATCGTTCAGAGTTTGAGTTGTTTCGATAT